>NW_009598699.1:21698-24456 GCF_000690535.1 Cariama cristata | reverse complement strand
ACCAGCTCCCCCAGTCCTCACAGCCAAACCCCCAGGAGAGGGGATCACTCCTTTTCCTCATGTTTTCCCCACATACAAGGGAATCAGTGAGCATCTGAGCTTCAAGGAGCCCTGAACACAACACGGTATTTTCTGTCCCAAAACTAGATGTTTTCGCTGGACTACACAAGCCTCCCAACCGCTCTCCTGGTTTTTATGCCTCTGTTACCGTCTTTCCTAGTAGTCTGCTTTGCTTCCAACAGCTGACCTCCATATCAAAAGGTACACACACCCAACTACAGTCTCCTATTAGTTACTTTCAGACTAAAGCAGACCGTGATTATGCAAATCTAAGTTATTTTTGGTCCAAGGGAAATGACACATACAGGCTCAGTTCCACGAGGAGACTGGTGAACAAGGTGTATCTGCCGTTCCACGCCAAACCTGAAGGGACAACTTGATCCATCTTAACTGGAAAGCCTTTAACTCAGGCACAGCATCCAACAGCAGCCGAGATCCAGGAGGAGGGAAAGGGTTTGGGACTGACAACCAGCACAGAAGTGCTGACGAAGGATGCTTCAAGTCTACAGCGACTGAATGGAAAACACCTCCCTCAGGTGCAGCTTTTTAAATGAGTCATTGTTATCCTGCAAAAAACATTATCCCTCAAAAAAACCCTGTAAATATACACTCCCTAGTCAAACAGTGCACTATTAGAACTATTCATATTAAGTTGCATATTTTGTATGGATAGTCAAAGTCACTGAAGTCATAAAAGACCTCACACTTTGTGGGCCTGCTTTCCTAAAAGCATTTAAAGGCCACTGCATTAATATAAATACTGGTGATTATCGTCCATTACAGAAAGGACATACATCTTTGTTTTCACAGACTGCCGGGAGAGAAATGGGACTAGATCATGGACTTCATTTGTAAATCGTAACTTTATGGCTAATTCTAATGCTCCCAAAAACTTTGAAGTTGCTGTAACCATCAGTAACTAACAGAACTTAAGGATTAAAAGTACCCTGAAACACCTCCATGTCCAGTTTGCTGTTTCCTAACTGCAGTCAAGTAGAAGAACAGATGCTACCAAATGCAGCATTACACCTTGACACAGTTCACCCAGGCAAACAGGATCAGGCTGACTCATGGCACTGTGCTCCGGCCTCCGGGCAACCCTAAAACACACCACCTAGAATTTGTTTAAATGTGGCCCGATTCCCAAAATTTTCTATTTTGCAACAGCAGAGCTAATACACCAACACAAGAGCACCTTTCGAGGCTTGAATTAGAAACCACATGTGTTTGAGCTGAGAAGGAAAATTATTACAAACAACCCACACGCAAATTGCAAATATTTTTACTAATAATATCTGAAAGCTTTCAAATAACTTTTGGTAGATTTAAAAGGCTTGCAGACTGCATTTATCCATTAAAGTTTCCATTAAAATACCAAACAAACATGTTCAATGAATTTCTCAATGGGATTACTGTCAGAAAAAAATTCAACTCTGCTGCTAAAAACTCAAGAATCTTGAACGGCAACAGAATGTGCATGTTAGACAAATATTCATTCGGTAATTTTCTCAGAAGCTTCACACTTCCATCCATCCTAAGATTTCCAGGGTTTGTAACACCCTTTCCTCCTCTCTCCTACTATCTCAGCTTCCCTATACCAGTTCCTCTCCCCTTGTCTACAAACAGCAACTGGTACCTTGATCGCCTCTGACGGTACGAATTTGCTGGGGTGTATGTTCATAGCAGCCTTTCATCAGTGTTCAGCTCACACTCCTGCCATTGCAGAAAGGCCCATCCCAGAAGAACCTGTGTATACCTGACATGCTTGCAGACCCAGGCGGGGATCTGAAAGCCATCTTCCAATACCAGAGTAGGGAGGTAAGAGTCTAAAACGTCTTCTACACAGTCACCCCCTTAAAGAAAATTGTTCGGAAGAAAAGTTGGTCAGGAAGATTTATATAGCCCTGCTTGCTCCTAGGAATGAGGCAACACCACAGTTTGCATGTGGTTTTGATTTTTGGTTTCCATACTACCATCACCACCTGTCCCCCCCAATGAAAGAGATCAGCCTGGGTCCCTTTAAGCCAGCTGCAATTGTGGCTTTCTGACGTGGGAACTGATCTATTGATGTCTGGATCAAACAGCTGCACTTTTGCTCCCCTTTAAAGACAGCTATGGTCAGTGTACAGCAGCTTTAAAGATGTACTGAAATGGTCTACATTTGCACTTGCAGTTAAGATGAAAGGCAGTACACCTTCAAGTGGTATAAGTAGCTTCAAAGTAGTCAATAGTATTATCCCATGCCCATTCATGAGAACTAAGAATTTGGTTGCAAAACTCACTCCTAAGAGGTGTTTTCTGATGCAAGGAAAAAAAAAAAACACCAAAAAACCTCCAAACATCTGTTGTAATGGACCAGAACAATATCGTAAAAGTGGTCAGATACTTGTCATATTACTGTTAAACAAAATAACACTGACCCACCACTGACTGTTCTATCAGCTTCCTTTTCCTCCTCACAAAAATTGAGAAGTATGGTCCATTTTTAAATAATCTCTCTCTCACCAGACCCTAACCTGATGACCACTACTGGAACTTGCTGTTGACAGTGTAGAGCCCCAGCGCGGAGCAGCAAGAAGCCAAAAAGGGCCACCAGTGTTAACATTTCTTGATTGTCCTTAGGTCCAGTTGGCATCGTTTAGCACAGCCTCAGCCTACAATGAAGCACAGACACCTCTTCCCTGTGTGTTATTTCTAC
>NW_009598699.1:16618-21667 GCF_000690535.1 Cariama cristata | reverse complement strand
TCCCTCCACCAAAGAACTTGAGGTGGGTGGTTCATGACTTCTAGCTGCTAGCTAAATGAAACACACATGGCTTAAGGGATCAAAGATGTTGGCTATCCTTTTGTTACTGTCAAGAAAGGATGGTGCTGAAGAATGGAGAGCAGGGAGGGAACGACAAAAACCTTGACAAAATTGGTCAAATTTGGGGAATGATAGAGCGAAGCAAAAGTCAACTTTAGTATTTCAAACTGGGGGGAAAAAAAAATAAAACAACTAAGAAAAACTCAGTCCCTTTTTCTAAGAATTTTCTAAGAATTCTTGCCAGCTAAATGGCTCAGCCTTAGCTCCACCACAAAGCCTCCTTTTGCAAAAGAGAAGACTAGAGAACCCAGAGAGGCCACTGCCAAAATCTTAACATGAACGGCAACAAAAGCTCTTCTAGAATGCTGCATAAGTTCATTTTATCATGCATATAGCAACGGGTATAAATATACATTGATGCAAGTTGAAGGTAATTGTAAGCGAGCACCAAGACAGAGCAGAGTCCACTTACCTGCAGTCACCTTGTTTAAAGCCACGAGAGAGCTGAGAACTTTGCTGAAATTCTGTCCCTGATACAGGTCATTTGCATCAAAAGTCTGAAAACAAAAGAACATGCAGTAAGTTGTAGAAATAAGCCTTTAAACTAAGCACTTCTATGCTACCATGCAAACCATGACTGCAGAACCTACTGTCTGATCAAGGTATCAGTCTTTCTGTGGCTGTTACGGAACAGTACAACGGGGGTGGGCGGGTGGTGTCTTTTTTTTTAATAAAAACCTCATTTTTAAATAGAAAGAATATAGAAACAACTGCATTTGAGAACAACTGAAGAGCATATAAGCTAAACATTTCAAGTGTTACTTAAATTACAGGAAAGTTACTAAATCGTAATTATCAGAAGACAGAAGCTTTCCTCAGACATTTTGGCCAAAAAAGTTACTGGGTACCATTACTCTTGGCATACCCTTCGTTTTCTGTAGCAGCTCACAGCCACTGTACCTGATTATTCATAAAGTACTTCTAAAACTACTACAAATACTTTCAAAAGTACAACAACATCATACATGCTATCTCTGTATTCTACAAGACACAGAGGAGATCAGCATTCCTGAAAATTCATGAATTTTACAAAAAGAGTGCAGTTGCTGGATAGGTTACATGGAGAACGAAATTTGGGCAGGGAAGGGATGAAAGGTGAGGGTTATTTCAGTCTTATTTTTTAACTGTGGGAAAGAGACCCAAACCTCAAACTATCTTGTAGAAAACACTTCGGTAACTTTCAAGTGCTGGGTGATGACATTAAACATCTGGATTTTCAGGAGGGCAAAGAGAAGATTGAAGGGCGGGGGGAAGAGACCCATAATATTTGCCTGAGGTAATGGAAACACTCATCCAAAGTCTCATGAAAAAAGTCTCTCGCAATAGATTCTGCATAGGCTGAAAGGAGTCACAGTATTCCCTTGTGCAAGACTATAAAGAGGACAATAAAAGACAGCTATTACAGTTGTTCCAACTGATTTAAGAAACAGAAAGAGATTTAGTTTCCCACAGCATAGCAGTTTTTATCTAAAAAGTCAACAAAAACCTGTTTATTTTCCCAATACAGACCCATCCCACAGGCACTATCAGAAAGTCTGTACCCCAGAAAGCAGCCTTCAGAGGGAGGAGAGGAAAAACCCGTACTCCCAGAGGAAAAGAGAGAAAGGGACAAAGGAAGGCTAATTGAATGCAAGAGAAGTGAAAACTGTAATGAAAGCTACTTCAAGTAACGACAGAAGGGGCTGCCAGACCAGTTGTGACCAGTTAGGTGATATATATATAGGTGATATATATACTGACAAAGACAGCATAGATTTAGGAAACATTTAGCGACAGTATTATTCAGTAAGAAACAAATCTCCCAGAGGATCCACAGCGTTTGAGGCCCTCGGACACGTTAACACGCACGTTTCTCCCCTCAGACGGAGGACCACCTCCGGTCCCAGGCAGCAGCAGCTCCACCTCGGCTGGACAGGTGCCGGCAGCTCCCGGGCGCAGGTACCACGTACGCAGCTCCGAAGAGCCGTGCCACAAACAGACACAGAAGCGGAGGCAAACACTAACGTACTCCAAGCAGTTATCACTCGCATAAAATAAGTCAAATAACTATTTCATCAAGTTTCACTGGGCTACAGACAATTTAAAGACTACTCCTATTTTTTTGAAGTTGTAAGGAAGAAGGAGGAGGACCAGGGAACTGCCTAGATGTGAATTTTGTGGGGTTTTCCCTGAAACACACAGAAGTATTTAAAGACTACATACACAAAAAAGACATTAAGCAAATAAGAAATTATCTTTATTCTTTTTGTAAAATCGGATGAGTTAAGTTCTATTAATAGCATAATTTATAATAAATAGAGATGAGAAGAGACACCAATAAGGTGACAGCAGAATACATAAAACCTGGCTTAAATGCAAAACCAGACTGGAGATCAGCCTAACCACTGCTCAAATTGGAGAAAAAATTCAAGCTGTTATAGAACAAGTTAGCATCAGGAGTGTAAAATTTTCATTGTTAGATACATGCTTATTGTGGTAGTTTTTAAACAAGCAAACTGAAAGCATGAACATAATCACGGAACAATGGCCCTGACCCTGAAAAAAAGAAATACATGAGACAGGTGCTTTGCGGACACCAGAACTGGATCAGAAAGGTACTACAAGGGAGAGAGAAAACTACTACAAAAACCTATCTTTACGGATATAAACTATAGCTTAAACTTATAAAAAGAAAAATACTAAATGCATTTTAAGCTCACCTTCATTCTGGATTCCGACAGAGCCAAGAGCTCTCCGAAGTCAGGCTAACTGGAGAACAACAGGATGCGAGGAAGCCTCGTTTCCTGCTATGCTAAGACTATAGGGGATACCAAGGGCGACGTGACTGGCTCATCCCAACACGTACAGCGCCATACCACAGTCTGTATCCGGGACACGCATCCAGTCTGCCACTTCACAGGAAGCAACACAATGGGAGGATAGGAGAAACATTTGCTTCCTTGCGATTGTACATAAAGCAATTCTGGCAGGAAGCCCCCCGCCGCACGCTCACGGCCCACGTGGTCATCAGTAGCGTGTGATAAAGGGGAAGGGGGACACGGCAGCCCCAGAGAGATTCTCTCCTAACACAACAAATGTTTTAGAATAAACTAACCTAGAGATAAAAAGAGAGGAAAAAAGCTTAGGGGCTCTAAAGTTTTGAGGCTAATTGGTTATGAACTCAACTACTTGATTATAAAAATCTCGTTTCAAAATATCAAACTAAAACAAAACAACCCTACAAACCCACACAACAAGAACAAAACCCAAACCACCAAACACTCACACCCTTCTTCTGTCTTAGTGGAGGTTTGCGCTTTTCACAACATATTTGAAAACTCTGATATGAGTAAAAGCATCAAGATGCTTTAAGAGGAGCTTCCATGGGATTTCCAGACAAAACAGGCTGCTCCAGGTTTTCAAGAGAAGTCCAACCTGCACGTGGCCTACAATCTTCGTTCTGGTACTTACGGACAGATCAGCGGTGAGAACTGACTGTTTAAAACACCGTACCTTGATGTGAGAAAGAGCCACTCCGTAACTTCCCTATTCAGTCTCACTGGATGACAAACATCTCCCCCATACAACACCCACAATTCTGTGACTGCAAGAATCAAAGCTGAATTTTGAGATCCAAGTATCAAGCAAAATTATTTTTATATTATAGATCATTATCAAATAACAAGGTCTGCATGATAATTTATCTTCTATAATGCTAGCATAATCCACTTTTCAAATCATGTCAGAAGCACAATGTGAATTCAAACGTGCACGTGCTTACAGCTCTTAACACCTAAAAATGTAAACACTTGGAAAGATATTACTTTGGAAATATTGAGTTTTGTCTTTTAAACATTATGTTACAGGCATATATAGACATTAAACAAGGCTTTATGGAAAAATATTTCCAATACACCCTTGCTTTCCAGGCAAACACCATTCTTAACTTTGCAGAGTCTCCACCTGTGATGAAGTTTACCCTCTTGTTCATCCAATCCTTATCTTCCACCAAGGGAGTCAGATAAAATATTAGTCAGGATGCAAGCACAAAACTGTCATAAATCACATCAGATGAGGACCAAGCCAAGCCAAATCTTTTGAATAAACTATTTAAATAACATACCTTTGTTTTTAAATTTCATAGAACTGCAGATATGGGTTACACAAGCATTAACATGAAGCACACCTACTAAATAAAGGCAGACCAGGACTATATTAGCAGCCTTACACTGGAAACACTTTGCAGTCTAGGAATAGTTAGCTAGGAATCAACAAACTTCAAGCTTAGCAGGCTCATCCCCTTATGACTCTTATTATCTGCCTGTTTTCCTGGTTTTTAACATCCTTCTCATACTCTTCTGTTCTCTCCTGGATTTCAGCATTTGACACATCGGTACCCGTGCCGGTGTGGGCTGGGGCAGAGTTAATTTTCTTCCCCGCAGCTGGTACGGGGCTGTGCTGTGGATCTGTGCTGGACACAGCGTTGGTCACTCGGGGATGTTTTCGTTCCTGCCGAGCAGGGCTTACCCAGAGCCAAGGCCTCTTCTGCCTCTCCCCCTACCCCACCAGCGAGGAGGCTGGGGGGGCACAAGGGGACACGGCCGGGACAGCTGACCCCAGTGACCCCAGGGATATCCCGTACCGTATGACGTCATGCTCAGCACGTACAGCTGGGGCAAGGGGGGGACGTCGGGAGCGATGGCGTTTGTCTTCCCAAGGCACCGTTCCGCGTGATGGAGCCCTGCTTTCCTGGAGATGGCTGAACCCCTGCCTGCCCGTGGGACGTGGGGAATGAATTCCTCCTTGTGCTTTGCCCGTGTGTGGCTTTTGCTTTCCCTGTGAAACCGCCTTTATCTCAGCCCAGGAGTTGTCTCACTTTTACCCCCCGATTCTCTCCCCCATCCCCCAGTGAGGGCAGTGAGCGAGCGGCTGGGTGGGAAAACGCTGCCG
>NW_009598699.1:8944-16204 GCF_000690535.1 Cariama cristata | reverse complement strand
TCCCCCATCCCACAGCGAGGGCAGTGAGCGAGCGGCTGGGTGGGAAAGAGCTGCCGGTGGGGGTTACCCCACGACAACATCCCGGGCAGGCTCTCTATTCCAGAAGCAGACCAGACCAAGCTGGCTAATAACACGGGGTTGTATGTGATCTGTAACGCTACGCAAACACGCAAGAGCGCCCTGGCCGTTTCGGTCACAGGACGCTGACTGCCCAAGCCTGCGGATTGCCTACCCTGACCCACAGAGTCTAGCTTCCCTTTCCACACCCCCTCACCAATTCCAAATATATAAGCCTGGCTTTCCATTAACTATGCTTGCGGGTTTTTGCCCTTAGGATTTCAATTGACTGCAAACTTTATTGGTAACAATTTTATGACCTCTTCCAGGTCACTAATGAAATGTTAAATAACATGGCTGAGTACCAACGGCAGCAAATCCCCTATAGCAAGGTGTACACTAGATGGCCATTCCATGTTTGTAATTGTATTAAAGTCTATTAATAAAGCCAATTTTTAAATTCATTTCATGTGTGCCATATTGATTTTGCCATCACTGACACTTCTTAAAAAACAAACAAAACGCCTTAGAGATCCATTTCATCCACATACTGGTTGTTCAACTATCAAATCCATCCTCTCGCTTTAAAATAAGACTGACCTCTGCATGCATCTGTTTAAACTCCATCATATTTAGAATGACCATGGTAATACAGTCAGGTAATTTTAAGTCATCTAATCCACCAACTCTCAGTGGATGGAGACTTCTGTTCAAACGGTGTCTATGATCTAATAGCAATAAGGAAATAAAACTAACATAACGATGCTTGTCCCTCACATCCCTGCAACAACCAGTACCTACTGAAATTGGAAAAATATTAACTGAGGAATGAGCGAAAGGAAAAGGAAATTACAAAATAAGGCTGAGAATATACCTGGTGAGAGCAGACCAAGGCACACAAGTAAGCCTGTAGCAGCATTCTTCTCTTCCAATCAGTCACTTGGAAGGCCTCAGGTATCCTTTACATTATTTTATTCCCTGCTTCTAGCCCATTAAGTCAGGAGCCAGCTATGGAGGAAATATTTTTAAATTAAGGTATTTCTCCTGATAAGGCAAGGACTAAAAACCAGGGGTGGTTCAGCCAAGCTTCCAAACACACACTTTTTCTTCAAATTGGTCTTCCACCAATCTTAACTTGCTTGTATCCTTAAACCACGGGAGCATCAGTATCTAACGGTCATAGTGAGAAAAGTTCACATACTGGTGAAGAGTAAAATAGGACTGTTGTTCTGAAAGAATATTTCCCTGCTAGACTAGTGCCTTGAGTACACACAGGTCCAGTATTCCCAGCAGATATTAACATTTTAAGCATCTGTCTGACAAAATTAGACGACAGCTTTCTTTACGGCACTGCACCATCAACTGCAGCCGCTGAGGAGGTGACTGCCGAGCAGCCCAGCCATCTGTGCAGCACAGATAGGGCCGCCGCTGCTAACCTCGCCAGCCAGCCCCAAAAGAAGCTGTAACCCCTGGGCTGCACCTCCTAAACTGGCATGATGCTTTCCAGCTCGGTTTGGTGGCCTGGGGCCCCTAGCGCAAAGGATTACGAGAACGTTGGCTCGCTCACCCAGAGGAAATGAAAGGAATCGAGCAGGGCGGCTTGGCAAAGCGCCGCACGGCCACGGACAGCGTGGCGTGGCGCTCCACCTGTTCCTCCAGCACACGCTGCGCCGCTTCTGGCCACGGGAGCATGAATAAACAAGTGGCAGGAAAAAAAAAAAACAGCAACTCATGGTTAGAAACGGGTGACCTTCCTGAAAAAATGCCAAGACTCTCCAACACCTTGCTTCGCAGTGTCGCCACCCCCAGCGCATCGCTACCCCTAGAGCGGCCGATGACACCTCATACACCCAAGCAGGAAAAGAGACCCCATCCATAGGTAAGCCTACATGCAAAGCACAAATTTCTTCACTAATTCTCACATTAGGTCAGCTGTAAGCGGTGCTGAGTCTCCTTCGGCTGTTATGCAGCAGCTGTTCCTGGAGCCATACATTATCATCTGAAAGCTGCGGCAGTAAAAGGAGAGATAAGAAAAGCACGGAACTATGACAACTGAGAGGGGAAGGGAAGGGGGGGAGAAGAGATGATTACAAATGTTCTAGAAATCTCTATGAAGCATACTGTTGCCCAAATGCAGTAATGCACAGCTCAAGGAAGAGCTAAAAAAAAAATTGAGTTCTGTTTCAAAAATTTACAGTAAGACATGAGAAGTTTGAAAATTGGGAGAACAGACTGCAGTGCAGGATTTCTGTGTGATTTGGTAACAGTTTGCGAGATAAATTAAAACTCAGTGGTAAAGAATATATAAAACTTAAGAGGAGATGTGGAATAAATTTTAGTGCTCATATAAACCTGTTCCTCAAAAGTAAACACTTAGCTGCACTAAAAACACCACATCACCTAGAAAGCTTTATTTAATTCCTATAACTAGTAATACTTTTAAGACCTAACATGTTATCTGCAAAAGCAGGCACAATCAGCAATAAAAACGTATACGGAAATTTGTAGCATCTGTGTGCACACCTGTGTGGACATGCATGTATCCAAATATACATTTATGACATAAATCCGAAGAGGATAAAGGTTAAAAAAAAACCCACCTTGTTTTAGAGTCCCTGAAGATGTACTAAAGCTTTCCAGCTCCATCAATTTTTTTCCCAAATCAGCTGTAGCAAAGCGCTAATGATTCAACAGAGCATTAATTTCAAATACTACACAGCATTTTACCTAAGCCACTGCTTCAAAGTCAAGGTCTAAACATTGCCTAAACTAAACTTCTACAACTTTTCACTAATCCCAGCAAAAATGGCATAAAAAAAAAATCTACAAAAGGAAACATTAAGTTCATTTTTGGAGATGAACTGTTACATTTCTGAAGCTTTCCAAATCTGTCTGTTTTTAAAATGTGATACAGCAAGTTAGTACCCCCAAAGGAATTCTTTAGTAAGAAAGTTGAAGAATTGGTAATTTTAACTATAAAATTCTAGTAGTAGCAAACCAAGATGTAATTTAAAAAATAGAAAGGTCAGCACTGCCTACATTTCTGTAAGCACGTAAGAAAACATGAGCTTGTTCCAAATTTCTACCTGCACAGCAAAACAAGAACCACATCTATCACACCTTCATCCTAAAACACTTTCAAACTGCTTTGTAGGATTTGAATCTTACAGATGATACCACAGAGCGATGATCTCAGCTACCACTGAGACGCAGACACCCAGCAGCATAATGCACGACTGAGTCCCAAGGCTTAAGGAAGCTCACACTCCTGGAACTACAGGCAAAAATAAAAGTTGTTGGAATGAAATTACCAAAGATGACATTTGATCGGGACACTGAAGTTGAGATGCCTCCGTACTTGCCAACTCAACAGGTTACACCTACTTGCTTAGCTGAAACAAAGCAATTGTGTAAGCACCTTCTGGCGCCAACGAAGACAGGGACCTCAACAGAGAAACTTGGCCAGAAACATAGCCCGAGGAAGAGTCAGCCCAGTAAAACTCACCTCTCTCTCTGATATACACAGACAAGAACTATGTAAACTACTTTCCTAAAATAAATCGGGAAACACAGCTGTGGAAATCCAGGCAAAACGCATGGGGAATACTGCATGCAAGTAAGAAGACCGAAGGACTGAGGAAAAAAAACCAGAAAGTACAGGCTTGGAAATAAATACAGACAGCTCTGTTATGAAGCAGAGTAAGCACTCAGTGATAAAAAAGGCAAAAATTAATTTTCGGCTAGTAAGTGCACAAGCCACCACAGACTGTCAGCACATCCAACAAACAAGGACATGGATAAAACAGTCATATGTTCTGGGGGAAACCACAAGAGAAAGGTGAAGGATATCCTACTGAACTTTCTGAAAATAAGAACTGAAAACTCCACCTTGGCCTTATCCCAACAGTCTAATTCCTAAGAATGAAAGAACCGAAAGCATTTGAACGAGGAGTAAAAGTCAAACCCAAGCACTTTACTCGGCTTGAAGTAGAATGTCCACCTGCTTAGATGAAGGTCTGCTGTACAGAGTAACAGCGATACATTCGGAAGGCCAAGACCAGGTGCTCAGTTAACTACCTGTTACATTAATTTCCTAAATTTGCTGATGGGTTCTACTTAATCATCTGTGCTCTAAGCCAGCTGTGTATCCCAGCAAAACTGCCACAGGGACTGGATATAGTGCCACAGCTAATTAAAAGACTGGCCCAAATTTTAGAAACAACAGCAAACAGCAGCAAAACCCACAGAACCAACAGGAGATCCTCCCAAAAGAAAGAGGCTGCAGCAAAGGAGAGCAGCTTCCCTGCCTTTCCCCCTGCAAGAACGATGCTAACATTGTGCCTCTGATTCTGAGAGTAGACACTTACACTTAATGAAACCAGTTTCTTCTTGTAGAAATAGTTCATTAAAGATCAATGTAGCAGGAGAAAGCTTCTGAAGTCAGTTTTTAGGCCTTTCAGTGAGACAGATGCTGATTATTAGTTTGATTTAGTTTGTCAATAACTTGCAAATGCAAGGAAAAAGAAAAAAAGAAATGGCAGATTTCAGCCTTCCAAATTCACATGATGCCTGTAACAGTATCAACTGGTCACCTCGGCAAGTCAAGTCTATGGTCTCCCTTAGATGGGAACAACTGCAAGTCACGGCAGTGGCTGGTCACTCCAGCAGTTGCACTTTTTTTCTTTAAATCACAGTAGCAGATCGTGGTTTTGGGAAGCTACTCCTTCATCCCACAGCTTCTGCGCTACTTCAGACCCTGTTGGGCGCCTTTCCTTCCACCAACCCTGTTCACCACCACCACGACAGAGCTGCATGGAGAACACAAGCCTTCCTGAGGTCCAGATTAGAGGATGTCTATCATGCCCTGAAGTACCAGGTAAAGTTCACAGGCAGATAGCCACTTTCGCCTCCGTAACTTATAGATGTGTTGTACTTGCAAGCAAAGTTACTGTAATGGAATCTGCAAACTGTTTCCCATCTTCAAGCACAAACATACGTTATGGCTCCATCCTGTTCATACATCTACAATTTCTTCCCGACTTTGACTTTTTTCCCCAATAGTAAGTTCAAAAGAAACAAGTTAGGAAAAAGCCTTGGCAAAAGAACAATGCAAAATGGCTCTGCACAAGCACCAGACCCACACTTGATGCTACCTGAAAGTATTGAGAGCACTGAAAATGAACACTAACCACAAGCAGATCATAGCAGATATCAGAATGACAGGACAGCGACAATGACAGTCACTTAAGACTACTGAAACGGCCTGACCAACTGGCCTGGCCAGGGCCTGAAAGCACATCCCGAACATAAACATTCAGAACCAAATCATCTCTGTGTGAGGTTTCACAAACTGCTGTTTCCCCATGGCTGAACCCAGCAGTGACACACTGAATTTCTGGAGGCGCAGAATAAACCAGTTCCTAAGGAAGAGGGAGTTGATATAGTCAGGAAACTTGCAGCCAGGTTTCAAACATCAGGAAGAGAGACGTCGCCTTTTGGAATACTTGAACTTTAGATTTAATTTCTAAAATAAAGAAGTGCACATCAGCTAAACCGTGAACATCTCCATATACTCTTACCTAAAAACACGGGAAGGATGGCTTGCCATAACTGATTTCAGATGCCTTCTGTCTACATACATGTTCTGCCAACAGTTCTCAATTAACTTCTGAACTATCAGCTTAGTTTCAAAAGCCGCGCTGTATGGAGTGAGAAGGGGTCTATATAATGAAACAAAAACCTTAACTTATATCATGAAAAATATGAAAACAACTAGGAAAGCCAACTTCTCTGTGTCCCAAATAGGTAGTGTTACCTGCAATCCAGCTCTCCATTTGCAAAACAAGGAAAATAGTAGCTAAATACCAGTTTAAGCCACTACCATCAAAGTATCACAGACATATCGTAAGATTGCCGAGACAGACTTGTTTTAAACCAGCCGTGTTCAGACACAGACACATCCAGGGCATGTCAGAGAGCAAGAGCTGGAGGCAGGGGGAAGGAGGCATCTTACTGCAGGAGATTTTGCACTACATGAGGTTATCATCTGCCCTCTTAAAATAGCCTGCTGGCTGTTTTACTACTCTACCACATGCTCTAACCACAACTTAAATGCTATCACATGCTCACGTTTCATCTGGAACAAATGTATACAGCCAAGCGATCAGATGATGCACAGATTCAGCATCAACAGAGAATGAACTACAGGCAAAGCCTGAGCCACAAAAGCAGCCCCACTGACCCCAAACACACTACTTCACCTACTGCTCATCAGCATGCTTAGGAGCCTCATCTCGTTGTGTGCACACATGCTTTTTTAAATAAACATTAACAGAAGAAACAGGAAAGTGTTTGCAGCGTTAAATATGTACTAGTAGCTGGAGGAGAAAGACTGAAGGGGAACTGGTATTTTGAGATTTCTGGCATGGGTCAGAATTTGACTAAACACGATTAGATGCATGGAAAAAAAGGAGGAGAGGGAAAAGACAGATAACAAATGCAAGAAAAAAAAAAAAACACACCACTGTTACACCCTTCTGATACGAAGGGATTTATCAGAAATCTCAATTGTTTCCTGAATATACTGTGGAAAGTGCCAAAAATAAAGAACAAAGGCTTACTGAATTTCCATATAGCCTGCTAAAGCTTTCATTTAGAATAGCCAACTGGAAAAAAGTAATTCCAAAATAGTTAGCAGAAATGAACAAGCCCCCAAAACGAAGATTTCAGGTTTCAGTTAGATCAGCATGCACTCATTCCAGTATTTCCATTTTAAAACTTCACTGAAGAGCACCAAACTGCATGCGCACCCCATCAGCTACAGCTCCTCCCAAGCAAACCCTTTTGGATTCACAGCTTACCATTTTGATTTCCGCCACTAACACACACTGTTAAAAAGGAGCCTAGGGCTGGACCTCTCCCTCTCTCGCAGGTACCTGCGATGATGTGATCCAGGATCCTCCACCACTTCTACCACCCATTTTGGAAGAGCAGGCGCAGGCCTTTACCCAGTGCCGGGGGTGCGCGACCGCTCCCCCCGCTGCGGGGCTGTCCGAGCGGCAGTGGGGCAGCCGGGGGGCCCAGGAAGAGAGAAAACTGAAGCCAATTTAATGCAACAGCCTGTAACTTGAGGGGACTCAGCGGCCGAGTCATCCCTACGAAGAGCAAGGCAGGCACCGAGCAACAAGACACCCGCGCCGGTCC
>NW_009598699.1:0-8931 GCF_000690535.1 Cariama cristata | reverse complement strand
GATTCACAAGTCCACAAATCAGGGCAAGCTTTCAGGAGGGAAGTCTCCCACACTACCTCACACTCCTTTCACTCAGGGGGTCATTAAACCCCCACAGCAATTCAGTTCTAGCAGCTGAGCTGGCAGAAAATTAACCCAGCAAGAAGCAGGCAGCTTGCTGCAAGTTTCACAAGCTAAACCAGTCCAGTACCAGCCGAGATGAGCACCTGAGCCAATGCGTGGGAGAGAAACATCTCGTCTGTCAAGTGAAAAAGATTCACTTGAGGTGCTGGGAAACATCACAGTTGTTCAGATATTTTCCAACAGGGGGGAAAAAAAAAAAAGAAAGAAAAAACCCTACACCACTACCACACAACTTAGCTGCAACCCACCCCCATCCTAATCACCCAGCATCATGCTGATGTAAAAAAAAAAAAAACAAACTTACTCTTTATAGGAAAATCTATACAGATTTCCATATTCCAAATATTAATAAAGATGGCCTCTAGCAGGTTACAGGCAACAACAAAAATGAAATCCACACCAATTCTGCTTATTCATAGCAATGCCTGGGGACACAATGTGAAAGAAATAAAGATAACTTTTCCAAGAAACTAGCTATTGCAAGAATTTTATAGTTCTGATTCGTCAGTTGACAGGCCATATGATGGGCTTGGGTAGCCAAGCTGGCAAGGGCAGCTAAAGGCGTCACTATGAGCAGCCAGGCCCAACAGTCTAGCTCAATTCCTCCTTTTCTCTCAAATATTCTCATCTCCATGGTCCAGGACTCTTCTAGCCTCATGCCATCACACTCCCCATTGCAGATGTCCTAACTTCAATCCCCTCTCCAAAACACAACCACTATCACTCCAGCCTTCACAAAACAGAGTCCTAAATCCAGCCTCTCACGTGCAACACATCCTATTTCACCAGCCCTGCCTGGGTCCTGATCCAGAAGGCAGGTCCTGGCTATCCACAACAGACACTGAGCCAGACTCCGCCACCACCTGATCAACGGTACCCACAGGAGACATCCCATTCCCATCACCTCCACGCAGCCAGCCAAGGCCAAGAAGTCCACGCCTGGGGTAGGTGATGTCTGTAAGGTCAGGAATGTACCTGTCCACAGGCACCAGAGCTCAGGATCTTCTGACGAAGACTGGGATATGCTACCATGTGCTTTTACAAGTTATAACGGCTCAGTGACTGGCAAAGATTGTTTCATTGTGAGCTCTTTCGCTCATGCAGCAGAACCCGGGAGTTAAATCTGCTCCTCTTGACAATAAGAATTTCTAGCGGAGGGCTATACACTCTTCCAAGTAGCATCCAGGGATGCCATCTGTGGAATTAGGACAGACACTTAAGAAAAAAGATGACAGCCTGTCCAGCTCCAAAACCTGCATCTCAGAGGGGCCAGTAAGGAAGAATATAGAAAGACAAACACTACATAGTAATACTTAACCAAGATGTTCTTCCAACAGTTTGTGTCTCAGGGACTATCTGCATTTAAAAGGCTTAAATGAATTTTTTTAGACTTCTCTAGTCCCTTCTGTAATACATGTAACTTCAACTTCTACAAAAACCCACAGAAATTACGTGTACAGCTCAGTGTGAAGCATCACTTCCTTTCATTTGTTATGAACTTGCCAACTGCTTCCTTTTTCTGAGCAGCCCTTAGCTCCTGTGCAAGGAGAAACCGAAAACAACCTTCCCACCTTCTCCATGCCACCTTTACTGCGATCCTATCAACCTCAGATACTCATCTCTTCTGCGGACAGAAGAGTCAAATATATTTATCTGCAACTCATGTGGACTCCGTTCCTTCCTCTTCTTGTAACAACTTCTGTTAAGTCTTGAAATGGCAGACTACTCTAGTTCCTTTAAATACAGCACTTCTCCTGAGCATTGCTATAAATATAATTCATCTCAATGCTACAACTCGCAGAATAGTCAGAGACTGACCAAGCACAATATCTTCGTGATTTGCCAGGGCCACGTGATACCTGTCAGTTCAAAGAACTCTGATATTAAATTGAAATTTTAACTATAGCGTGCAACATAGTACTTGGCTCAGCCTCAGTAGCGGAGGAATGGAAGGCAGCAAACACGAATCAAGCCTTTAAAGATCAAGGAAGGGAAGAAGGGAAGAGATCCAGAGAACTACAGACCAGTAAAGCAAATGCCCAAGCCTGGTAAATTGATAAAAGCTATAATAAAGAACAGAATTGGTGGGGTTTGCATAAATATGGAAACAAAACAATTAACATTGCTTTGGTAGAAAGAAGTCATCTTTCAAAAAATGCATCTACGGTCCTTGAAGCAATTAGCTGTAAACATAGGGTAGTCTCGTGAACACACCTTATCTGAATATCCTTTGAAAAGATACCTCATCGAGGGCTGTTTTTGTTTTAAACAAAAGTAATGAGCTAGGAAACACCTCTTGAAGATTTAGAAGCGCTCAAGAAGTAAGAAACAGCAGCAGTATACAAACGATTTGTTTTCATTATGAAGGGAGTATCAAAACCGTCCCGGAGGGATCCGACTTCGGACCCACGCTACTCAACACAATGTACACACGATTTCACAAAAGGCACAAAGAGTGAACCTTGTCAAGGAGACAAAGTTATTCAAGGTAGTCACAACAAGAACTCATAGCAATCAGCCACCACATCATCTTGTGGATGACCAAATGTTGAAGTGGCAGGTGAAATCCAGTGCTAACAACTGCAGAAACTACCCTCAGTCAAAATAATAAAACCCCCAAACCTCGTCGTTGTACTTGCATAAAAATGAGTTCTAAATCAGCCATTCCCACTGACAAGTAAAAGACAACAGTCAGCTAACAACTTCAGATGAAGGTTCAGCCAAATCATCAAGTCCAAGAGAAACAATCCTGGAAAATTAGAAGAGACAGAGGCAACAAACAGATGGCTTTTATTGTTTCCATAGTATCTCTAACTTAAATAAAGCTCTGGACCATCACGATACCATAAAACAAGAAAGGGTACAGAGCTGTATGCTGTTTAAACCAATGAAATTAATGCAATGAATTTCATACAAGGAAAGAGTAAATAAACTAAAAGTGTTAATCTTGGAAAGAGAATATGGGATGTAGCAAAGTATACCAGTGCTGTGTGAAGTCATGTATAGCACAGAGAAGATCTAGAACATAAGAACAAAGTCACCCATTGCCACCAGCTGCAGCAGCTGAATAAACAAAAGGAAGTTTTTATAAAATGCGTAATGTAACCCTGGAACTTATAGCCATAGGATGCTGTGAAGGTAAAAAAAAAAAAAAAACTCAAAATAGCTTTGGAAAGCTATTTCAAAAAAAAAAAAAAGGCCACAGAAGGAGGCCCATTGAGTGTTAAACACACAGTGATACAGGTACTATCCCCGACTCCTCAAGAAGCTCCTGAGCTATGGACCCTCAGAAGCTGGGAAGATTTAACAGAAGGTCTCATGCTGTACTTTCACTGTTTTTTTATACCAGGCATCTACTACAGACCTTTATGTCACAGGATAACAAGGTAAATGGACCTGTGATCTAAACTTGTTTAGTCATCCTTAGGTCATTAAAAACCATAAAACTACTCCTACATCTTTAATCTCCAAAGCCAAGTTGGGCAAAAAAAAGTTTGTTATGCTAACTTAGTCACTACAGAAAACCGCTTGGTAAAACATTGCTTGAGCAAGAATACTTGGCCTTTATTTCCCAAATTCTCAAAACCATGCATCAGACTTCATTTTACAACTAAAACAGATTTTAAAAGCAGAGGTAAGCAATTGAACATTCATATTGGAAGATGCAGAAATATTATGACAGAAATTACCTGAGAGAAATTTGAGAAAACATTTTACCAAGGTCAACACAACTGGAGCCAATGCTGCCCCAGGCTCTCCCCACGCACCTCCCCAGCACAGGACCTGGCAGTTCAGGTACAGAAAGCTGTTCAGCCTTAGTTTTCCAGAACATCAGCTCACAGAAACAACTCACTCTGCAACCACCCAGTCTGTTGATCTGACGCCGGGGAAGTGGCAGGACTGGGTGTAGGACTGCGGACTACGGGGATTTCCCTTCGCAAGGGCAGCCCACAGCTACAGCCTCCTGCTGTAGGAAGGGAAACGAGCAACAAACCCTACTGGCCATTGAGAGATGCAGAGACAGTAATGCTACCATCACTAAATGCTCCACTTAAACACTGATGTGAACTGTGCACCACTTCAAAATGAGCTGGTAATTATGTCTAGGTTTAAATGATAGCAAGGAGACGAGCAAGAAGAAACAGCTCCATATATCACTATATCAATATGTTAAAGTTATAGCACAGAACAGCAATAACATTTTGTTATAAAAATTTCATGTGGTATATTAACACATGGGAGGGGGGGGTATCCCCCATTTAATCTTTACTGTTTAAATACCACAAAAATCATCCCCAGTTTAGAAGAACAAGTTCTGGATTATTATACTGACCTATCTTCACAGTTGATACTGGGAGGTTAGGTGATACTGAAGGGACTTCTGCTGGAGGCTCATGATTTTCTCAGACACATCAAAGTTAAGTATGCTGAGTTAAGGATGAGGCTTAAGTGAAAACCCTACACAAAAGCACTTGAAATTGAAACTGTTATTTATGTAATACTTGAAGAAGAAAGGATACCAACCGAATCACATGGTGCTACAGCATCCTCAGTAACACAACTAATCACAGACATCACTGTAAAGGTATAAATGGCTGTAACAGTCCGGCATTCAGCTTGAGTCTCAGAACCAGCCGAAGTCAGAGCACATATAAACCCTTTTCAGATTGTGATCTCCTTTACAACACCCCTCAAAAAAACCACATGTGAAACTCCTGCTGAGGTCACTGATGTGACTGACACCAGTCTTAAGACCTTAACCTTTAGGCTGTGAGAACAGAGTTGATATTCGCTTATTATCAGAGTCATACTGCACTGGAAACACAGCTTCTATAAGAGATGAAGTCTGCAAAATATACTGCCGTACTAACGTAGAAAATGCCAAGGCAACGTAAAGTTCCCAACTGAACAAAAGAAACAGAAAAATATGAGGACATGCATTAAAAGCAGTAACTAGGGCAGTGATTGTGAAGATCCAGCCTCAGAGGAGTTCAATATACACACAAAAAACCACCAAGGTGCTTTGCACCTGGCAAAAGCAGGCATCACACCAAGGAATGCCCGAGACGAGGCCCTCTCATTTCCCTTGCTTCTTACAGTAAAGGCACATAATGGCTACTCGTACCTCCCTTAGCTGCAAAAGAGGCGAAAGCTTTCCTGTGTGTCTAACCACTCCCAAAAACACAGCCTATGACCTAAAGATAAGAGGTTACCAGGTACCATGCTCTATTGTGCATTTAAAAACCTAGTGCGTCTTAACTGATCAAATAAAAGCAAAGGTTTCTCCCTTGCACGTGAATGGGAAGGAGTTATAGTGCTCTGAAGCCACCACGCTGTCGCCGAGAGATCTGTCTGTGCACCGTGGGACCGCTCCTGGAGCGGGGCTCATCGGCCCCAGTTTGTAATCCAGGGTAGGGCTGCAACGACGCAGAGCAGCGTGACAGCAAGACTTTGTTCTCAGGAAACACAACAGCTAAAAAGCCATCGATACCTGCTCAGGAGCACAAGAGCTTCTGTGTGCAACACCACGTTTGTTCCCTGTACCTGGAACAGTAATGGTAACGCCTATTTTCTGTACTGTGTCTTATGTACCTCTGCCTAATCCAAATCTCCCCTGGAAGGTGTATCCTCCTCTTTCCCAATCAACAAATGTTTGTAAGCGCTGACTGCTTTCCAAAGTCCTGCTGTTTTTTTCTCATATGAAAACCAAGTGACACCAGATGCTGCAAGCAGGAAGGAAGTGAAATTAAAAGAAAATATGATGGAGTACAATGTGTCATTCTAGAGGCAGGTTGAAAAGTTAAGCAAATCTTTCCAACAGGATGCTCCAGAAGCATTTAGAAAACAAACACGTGATTCCAGCAAAGCAGAATTGCTTGAAAATCTCCAGCAACGTTCTCTCAAAAAGCCAGTGCCACAAGTGTGTTATCTTTATGGAAGACAACATCAAGAATGTGATTTGTGTTCCCAAAAAAAAAAAAAAGTTCTTCTACAGGTGAGAAACCTTTTCAGATACATTGCAAGAAATGTAATGCAAAGCTACCAAACAAGAAGTTAGGACAACATGGGAGCTCTCCAACAGGTCACAGCTCCGAGCAAACAATTCCAAGTGAATACAATTTTTAATCCCTGAGAAGTAACGACAATAGCTCTGAAAGCAAACATACAGTTTTTAGACAAATCTGATGTATAAAATAACTATTAAAAAGCACTTCTCATTTGTTTAAGACCAGACCGAATATGCTTATTTTGTACAATCAATCTGTCAAGCCAAACGTGTTTTACACAAGCCTTTGCAAGGCTTCCAGAATAGCCTGCCTCATTTTGTACAAAGACTGGCGTGTCGCCCAATACCACACACGTGATAAAGCAATACATGTACAGTATATACTCCTTCTATTTAGTGCCCTACAACATAATTAGTTTTAGGGTACCCAGACAATAAATGTAGTTATGAGGATTGCTCTTAAAGCATGCAGCAATAGCTTCCACAATACCTCTTACCAGCTATAAAAGCAGCTCCTTCCAGACAGACATTCACATCATGGGCTCTAACTTCATGCCATCTTTTAAAATGGAGTTACTACAACACGCTTCAAAGAAAGTCGTAACGTAACGTCTGGATCGCACCAAAGCAATGCAAGTTCTGCTTCATGGTAACTCACCACCCTAAACTTCATGATCCCAGCGCTTTCTGAACAATGTAACCTACACAGTCCTATGTAAAGCCATCGTGGTTTCCAACACACCACTAACCCCTTCCCAGTGCCACCCTGCCACCCCAACTACTGCCCAAAGCATTCTGTCCAAATCTCTCCCAAGCCAGGAGAGCAGGCGAGCAGTTGTGCTCTCTGCAAGCTGCTCGAGCAAGTTCTCCGACCGTCAAACAAGCCACAGCTCACTGCCTCAAAAGGCAGGTCTGCATAAATTCCCTTGGAGAGACTGTTTCAAAAAGGCAGGAAAACAAAGGAGAGAGTCTCGTGTTGTGAGGGGAATTTCACGTCCTTCATTAACTTGCAGGAAGGGCACCTGAGGTTCCTCTTTAGGACTACAAAGCCCCCATGGTCTTCAGAAGCAAAAGGAATGTACAAAGATGAAAAAGTTGTCTTAGTATTAAAATCAGGATTATTTCAAAACAAACCTCAACGTACCTCACTTCAAGCATCGCCACAGTTACCTGAGGGTAGACACTGCCATGAAAACATAATTATTTCACCGGGTAGTTTATCTAGTGAAACTCCTGGTATTCAGTAGGCAGTGAGGACACTCCTTGACGAGACCTGCCTTTACTACCAAGAACAGACTCAAATTTCAGAGCAATTACAGGCAGCAATTAGGTGGAATTCAATCCAGCGTGAGGACTTCCCATGGCAAAGCAACACCACCAAGACCCTATTTGGAGGGCTGAGCACCGCAGTACAACATGACCGGGACAGCTCAAGTCTCTTCAGGGGACACTAATAAATGTCTAACAGGCTTCACTGCAGATCAGCAGCCTGCAGGAGCAGGACCTGGTAGCCCTGTCAATGCTAACCCTTCCCATTATCAGATCTTTTATTTTCTCTTAACTTCAAAT
The DNA here is from genome assembly GCF_000690535.1 of Cariama cristata. Classification (NCBI taxonomy): domain Eukaryota; kingdom Metazoa; phylum Chordata; class Aves; order Cariamiformes; family Cariamidae; genus Cariama; species Cariama cristata. Next base: position 1,232 of record NW_009598699.1, on the reverse strand, counting down.
ATTTGGACTAGTATTTTCCATGCAGCGCATGTGCCTCATGCTTCACTTTATCATTATCACTATTTTGTACAGAACTTGCCTATCCTGTCATTACCAGAAATGACACCGAGAAAACAATGTTTGTCAGAATGCAACTTTCAGAAATCCAAACCCTGAAACAATTAGCTCCCTTTGCTTTGGAGCAGAATTTCTAAAGGCTTTCTACCCTATCAAAATCTCCTTCCAAAACATACCAGAAATTGTCTCCTAGGAAAAAAAAAAATCCCCCCAATTTTGACCAGCTTAAGACCCTTTGGCTTTCTTTTGTTCACTTCTTCTCTAACTAGTCTATACACACACTTAGGACAGACAGAGAGTGTCACAGATTCACAGAGGAGTCCGCTTGCAAAGCCTGGAGCAGAACGCTTCCTGGAGGTCTCAGCACAGTGCGGACGCTAACCCCAAAAGAGGGAACCTCCAAGAGAAAGCAACAGCCCAATTCAAATGCCATGAAACAAAAGCCAGATCCAGTACTGAGGAGCCAGGGGTAGAAGAATAACATCGCCGAGGCTAAGTTTCACCGAATTTTAGGAAACTGCTGTCTCCTTTTGTATCCCCAGAGGGACACACATCCCACCCACCATAGGTCATCCTCTGGAGACACTGCTGTGGTACACTATAAAAGGAAGCCTCCATAACTAACTCTAGCTGCAGTCCAGGAAACAGAGCTGAAAGCAAAGGAAGGATAATGTCACAGAGAACTGCAGCCTTTGGAAACCCCTCTCCTCCTTAACCACCCTCTCAACTACGAAGTTGCACCCTCCCTTTCCCACCAGTTTTTGAGTCCATCACCCATCACTGAATCAGATAAAGATTAAGGCAATCCATTTTTTTGCTGGGGTAGTTCTCCGCTGCTTCAGAAGCCTGACCAGCACCACAGCTGGTCTACAGTAAGTAGCAAGAACAAATAAAAAACACCTTTCTCTTTGAGCAGAGATGGCACTGACTTGTCTTGGAGACCTCAGAAATCAGGGCCAGACAGCTGATGCTAGGCTAGGAATGACAGGACAGAGGAAACAGCAAGGCACATCAACTTGTGAGAACGTGCAGAAAGGAAGATCAGGAGCTAAAACCCGAATGGAAAAACAAAGTCAGCAAGAAAGGCAGAATGGGAGAGTAGAGACAGAGACAGTTGTGAAGAGCTTGGTGCAGAAAGTGAGTCACGTCGTAGAATCATAGAATCATTATGGTTG
>NW_009598698.1:0-19529 GCF_000690535.1 Cariama cristata | reverse complement strand
TCTCTCCAGTAGTTCCTTATCTGTCTTGACCTGGAGAACCCAGCACTCCAGATGTGGTGGAGTAGAGGGGGAGGAGACCATCCCTGGACCTGCTGGCCACACTCTTCCTCATGCACCCCAAGGTACCATTGGGATGCGTGGCCACGAGGGCACATTGCTGGCTCATGGGTAACTTGTTGTCCCCCAGGACTCCCAGGTCCTTCACCGCCGGGCTGCTCTCCAGCAGGTCAGGTGTATAAGTTTGGGGGCAGGGGGAGGCGAGGATGGGATCCTGCTGGGGTGGGACGGAAGCTTAAGCCCATCCACAGCCATGACTTCTCCACACCAGTGGTCATAGTGGAAATCTAAGGAAGTTTGGGGGAAAAGGACAAGTGTAGGGTGATCCTTCACTGCTTTACCCCCGGCTTCCAGTAATCCATAACGCAAGGGCTTCCAGAAACACAGGTTATATGTTTGCATTTAATTCCATTCTTCCAAAATAAAGGCAAAACCGCAGCCTTCTGTGTCGTGAAGTTGTCCTATGTTTTCCTTCAGCTCTTGCCTTATCTATCAATATCTTCCAAATCCATCATTGTATAAATTTGGTAGCCTACCAGCCATGGCCTTTGCCATGCAGCCCTGCTACGTTTCCATCACGGTTCTCCCAGTTCCATTTGGTTTTCGCCACAGCTATCAAGGTGATAATTAATCTATGCCAGTAAAGCCTGTGACCCAGGAGGACCAAATCAAAGTTGCTTGTTTCCAGGACCTGTATTTTTTTCCTTGATCACTGTCAATAAGCAGGTATCTATGGTAGAGATTGGCCATTTAGTTTGCTTCAGGCCTGTTGCTTGCTAACAGGGTGAGTCCGTAAGGGAATCCTGTGGTCACCTTCCGAGAAGACAGCTTGCTGCTCTATTTCCCCTCCTTGGTCTGACCTTTCACTCCGGAGGAGGTGTCAAAGAAGTAGTCGGACAGAAATGGTGACAAAGCTACAGGAAAAGTAGGAACACATAAAATACCCACACGATTTAAAATAGCCTTTTGCTTTTATAGGCAGACCACTTTTCAAATTGGTGGTGACCTTGTAAGACAGAAGGACGCCCAGGATGGAGAAGTCCTTGAGAGCAATAAAGACAAAGAATTGCAAAAAGGAGCTGGATACGAGTTCTGCAAATCTAGTTAAATTACGAAATCATTAGAGATATGGTCCTTCTGCCTCAGAACCCACTCTGTTTCCCAGCCATTTTTTTAGTGTCATCCTTTCCTTTCTCCAAATTTCTCACTTTTCTGTATGTCGAGTCCTTTACAAACCCAACGTTTTTGAGTCTCGTACAGTAAAAGACTATATTGTATCTGTTATTTCTGTGAAGCATTTGAACAGTTTTCTGCAGCCTGATAAACTTCTTTGCAGGTTTTAATCATGTTCCTGTGGCAAGTACTCAGCAAACCACACCGATCTGCAGCGTGTGTATTTGGGATTACGGACACGCTGGGTTTGGTGTTGGCTTCTCATCCCCCGCCTGCCAGATTTGGAGGGTTAAGCACTGACTGTGGTTAGGAATGAGACACCTGGTTAGTGCATTCTGCGATGGAAGAGAGACGAGTTAAAGTCTATTAGAGGTACATTACCGTCACCGTGAAAGATCTTTCTTCAGCTTCTCCGAAGAGAAGTCGTACAGGAAGGTGATAGGAAAAAGCAGGATTTCCCCAAGTCATTTTAAACAGAATTGCAAAGAGCTGAAGAAGTTGGAGTCGATAAAGGCGCTCATGATTAAGCTCTTTACTTGAAGGAATGTCAGGACTTTAGCCTCCCAGACGGAGTCTCCCTAGCACACAGGGGACATTTCCTACCGGGTTTTGCCACACTGCTAGGCAAGCCCCAGGAGCCTTGCCAAAGGAGGAGTGTGGCGAACGGGGCAGGGTGTTTTGCTCGGGGGCGATGGCTGGTCGGTGGGGCAGGGGGAGCGGGAAGGGTTGGCAAGCAGAGGGAGGCTGCCTGGAGAGCAGAGGCGGGCTGCCCGGCCCCGGCTGCGGGGTAGAGTCGGAGCCTGGAAGCCGCAGAGAAGAGCCATGTAGCTTGGTTCCCTCTTTGATGTCGGCGAATGCCTGTTCCTCAAGTGTTTATCACACGTGAACGCGAAATGATTATCTTCGATGTCTGTTCAGCTTGTGTAAAGCAGACCTCACCAAGGTATGTTAATTCCTTCAACTTGCCAGTCCTGGCAGTAGACCGAGACGAGGAACTCTCTGAACTGACAAAATAATTTTCTTCTTTTTACTGCATTTTGCAGACTTAAAAAACGCTTATGAATACAGTAGAGTATTCAGAATGTATTAGGTTATATGCATTTGTGTCTGCATATCGGGATATGAACTTGTATATTATACTATCAAATATGTCAATCGATATATCAAGTGTATAGGGTAGGAATGTACAGCCATACACAACCATATTGTAGCAATTGTATAGAAATAATTTCCTGGAAGTGGATCACCGTCATTTGCTGACCTCCTTATATTTGCATGGAAATCTTCCAGTACCCAGTAGAGTATTTCTTAGAGACGCCAAACAAGCACTAGTTAACAAAAGCACCAAGGTGGATATCCAAGTCAGCGTACGATGAACGTATGTGATGGCACTGCATTTTTTGTGTATTTCAAGTGCAAGTAAGGCCTGCAAACCTCATTCTTCCACTCCCTTGTTTTTATTAAGTAGAAGGACCCAATACATACAAAGTTTGGATGTGCAGTCGTTACAGTCCATCCTGGGCTAGTATCAGACCCGGGAAGTCTCCTACTCAAAATGTGAACTTCACAAATCTTACTTGGGCTTGGCACCCTTCTGCTCTTAGATCTTCATCTTCCACATTCAGAGAGTGATGTCAAAGGCTCTGCGGTCTTGTGGCCCTGGGTACCTGGTGTGCAGCATCACAGCTGAACTGCTACTGGGGATGTGCTTGAGCAAGGAGGCTCAAAGTTTCTCTTGAAGGAGCTCACTCCTTGGCTTTGGTTTAATGCCCCAGTCCCTCCCATCATGGGCTAAGGGGGTTCCCTCCGTCGTGCTTCAGAGGTGCTGTCCATCACATGATGCCAAGCAGAGCTGTCTGATGTTTTGGGAAGATAACCCAAAGCTGTGTGCTCCGATAGCTCTATGAAAGACCTTATCCCAAGTTACGGGCCTTATACCGGTGAAGTTCGACAGGAAGACAGCACACCCCAAAATACAAGTTGGATATCATGGACTTCTGGAATCCCACGGAGCTTGTCAGACCCTTGAACCTCAACTCTTGCAGTGTGTGTGAAATACTTGCCTACGGAAGGATGAATTTACACAATGTTCAGAATTTCTTAGAGAACACTCTAGTTCTTTTTTTAATGTTTGAAGTACAGACGCAGCAGTCAATGACCTCTGGCGTTGTGTGGAGGGCGAGATACACAAGATTTCTTTCCGTACGTGAGATGATGCATTTGTGGCAGTATAAATGCTTATTGACGGCCATTCAAAATATTCTTTATCCCCCTCTAGGAAGCGGAATACTCTTAGCCAAAGTTCATTCTCCACGTAGCGCTGCTGTGGGTACCCCCACTCCTCTGAGGGTGTTACCTTCCACTGTACCCTTGACAGACACACAGGGCACGTGCTGTTTTAAGAGGAGGGAGTCTATGTAAGAGCTGGTCACCCTTGGCTCCCTTTGTAGTCGGTGGGGAGAAACGGGTGCTTGCAGGGAGGGGTTCATCTGGCTCACTTTGTGAGGCCTTAAAATGAAATAAATCCTGCCAGAAATGCCTGTCTGGCACTACAGAGAATCCCTAAGCACCCAACCCAGGTGAAGTCTGGCAACTCCAGGCAACCAGTGACAGGACAAGAGGGCACAGTCTGAAACTGCCAGGGGAAGTTCAGCCTAGAAATGAGGAGGCATTTCTTCCCAGAGAGTCGTTAGGCATTGGGATGGGCTGCCCAGGGGAGGTGGTGGAGTCCCCATCCCTGGAGGAGTTTAAGAAAAGACTGGACGTGGTACTCAGTGCCATGGCCTAGGTGACATGGGGGTGTGAGGGCAAAGGTTGGACTCGATGATCCCAGAGGTCTCTTCCAACCAAATCGATTCTGTGATTCTGTGAAGCCCACTCGTGCCGTCTCTCTGCACTGCTCTGTCCCAGCTATTGCCTTTTCTCAGAGACGGAGGCTGCAACCCTTCCAAGCTTGGACTTGCCAGAAGCCGTGGGGTTGCCCAGGGTGGTAGCCAGGAGCAGGCGGAGAGGAGCCCCTCTACTCCACGGCTTCTCCCGCTTTTGACTTCTACGCTTGAATCATTGCTCTTCTGACACCTGGGGCAGCTTGTGTAGCTGAGGTCAGAGCCCTTCACCTCCGCTCCTGTCTCAGAGTATGGGAGCTAGAGCCTTGTGTGTTAAAAAGTGTGTCCTGGGAGACTGAAGTAACCCATTAGATTTTAGCCAGACATTCCCCTTTGCTCTGTATTTCATAAATTTTCCCTCTGGTTTTCCAACTTCACTCCTTCTTTGGATGCTCTCCTTACTTTTCCTCTACTTCTTCAGAGCGTCTGTCATTTTCTCCATCACCATCTTCACTCTCTGTCTTTGTTTTCTTCTCTTCAGGCAGATCACTATCTCAGTAAGTGGAGCAATTCTTCTAATAGCTTTTCATGCAGAAGGGTGAGAGAAGAGGTCTGAGTCTGGATGAATAAAGTCTTCCAATTATCCCCACCAGAAGATGAAAAGAGGAGGGAGGACAAACAAGATTGATAGTATCTTCTCCAAATTTTTTGCATTGCTCTGACACAGGGCTAGGAAAAAAAAAAAAAAAAAGACTATGTCATAAAAGGACAGCATTTTGTCTGCTGCAGATTAAGGGACTCTACTGTCTTGATCACAGACACATAAAATGAAATGATAAATTAATCTCGCCACAAAGAACAGGCTGGGGGAAAATCAATGTTGTAATCAAGTAAGATGCAGAGACACATCTCAGGAATTTCTACAGATGTCAGGAGACCACTTGTGCTCAGAGGTGAATAAATACTTAGACCCAACCTTCAGCATCAATTGAAAAATCTCAGCAGTTGCACAAACCATCCCTTTTTCTTCTTGAGAGATTTTAACTGAACTTCCACTTGTTCTTTTTTTCCCTGCCTAAGCTTAGATCAAATATTGCAATAATTTCCTTCATGGTTAAAAAACAACTGGAAAGGGTGTCAGAACCCTCCAGTCCCAGGCTGGCTTTTGGTGTGCTCATCGATGCACTTAAGGTACACCCAACAGCGCGTAGGACATCTTCTTCACCGAGTAGTAGCCTGGCCCGGTTGCTTAAGGAGAAGGCAGGGGACTCTCTGCAGGCAGAGCATCGTTATCACGGCAATGCCTGAAGGGTAAAACTATGGCCGATACATTGTCCTCAGGCTGTTTCGTCATTAAAATCGCCACAGGTTCGGCTTGCCCAAGCAGAGAAAGCAGGGTCACACGCAGGAGCTTAAACACCCTGGCACTAAAGCTCCTACCTGCATTTTCAGTTGTACCCCTTTAACAGATGAGCTGTCCGACAGCAAGAAAAATAGACTGGAGCATGTCTGCCACGAATTTCCATCTCATTCTTCCTGAGGGCACTCGATGGGCTTCGTTTCATCAAATCCCTTCCTTTCCAGCATTACAATCAACCTCATCCTCCTCCCTTCAGAAGGGATGGGAATTTTTTTACCGCTGATGGCCTCGAAACTAGATTTATCCTTTTTGGAGCTGAGACAGTGAAGGAAGGCTCCTGAGCCCAATTGGCTGTGCTGTTCTGGGCAGGATCCTGCAGCATCTCCCAGAGTAGGAAGCCCCTTGCCCTTAAGTAAAGGCAGGAGCCCTTTGGAGGGGGCTGTGGCCAGCCCAGGTACCGCTGGGCGTCTCTCTTCGGTACAGCAGTCATTTTGGGAGCTGTAGCTCACAGGTCTTGGCCTTACCATCATCTGTCTCACGAAGCTGCTGTGCCCTCTCTTGCCTTTGCCCAGGGTACTTGCCTGGGCTGATCTCTTTTAGGGTACCAGCTTTTCCATCGGCTGGTTCAGCCGTGCCTTGGTCAAGGTGCGAATTTTGGCCTAGGGAAGCTCGGCTTCTCTCAGCAGAGGTAACAACCAAATCATTCACAGCCCTGAATGCTTCCACAGGGAGAAAGCAATCCTACAGCTCTCCTTTATCTTAGACATTTTGGGGCAGTTAATTTCAGAGTTGATTATCAATCACTTTGCTTGCACGTACATTTTGGCTTTACTTAAGGTGAAAAGTTACTTTAATATACAGGATTAGCAGAACTTCCACGAGGCACAGTTGTTCAGCATCATTAGGTATAACTCACAGCATTTATCCTTTTTTATAGACGCACCCATACAGAGGCAGACAGGGAGCACAAATACATGTCCCTCCCGGAGCAGCAAAGCTGCAGGACTCACTTCTCACAGACTTTGGGGCTCAGGCTCTGCTCCCCAGGGTGTCAGGACTGGAGAAGACCTGCAGTTGAATCCAGGCTGGGGACGTGGTCTCCTGGGGCTCCGGACCCCGCGTTGTCCCTGCCCCAGGGCCTTCACGCCTGCTCCTGCACAGCCTGGGGCGGCTGCGTTAACCACCTGTTTGCAAACTCATCAAAGTCGGATTTTAAAAGTAAGAGGAAATATTTGACAGGTTTACCCTGTGTTATTTAAGCAACAGATTCAGTGGGGCGCAGTTGTTTTTCCTAAAGGAAAGGATAAAGGGTTGGGAAGGAAGAGGAAAGCATTATCGTAAGGATGCACAAGTGCCTTGCGCTGTACCGTGCCGTTTAGGGCGTTTATCCGTGTGCTGGTTGTTCGCTTCCCTGGGGTGGCAGGTGATAAATGTTTCCCTCTCCCTGAAAAACAAAGTCAAAGAAATACCAAAGATGCCAGTAAAACATTAAACAAAAATCCAAAACACAAACAGACACACAAAGATGCAACGCTTGAGGCTGAAAGCCACCGCTGTGGGCCCCGTGAAACCTACCGGCATGCAGAATATAATTCAGCAGTTTGTTATATTCTCTCGGATTATTTATTAGAGGTGAATACAACGCTGTAGTGCTCTTGTGAGACCAAGCCCTTCTGCAGAGCCCTGGTCACTCCAGGAGCTGCTCTCAGGGGCTCTTTGCCTGGGAAGCCCAGCTGGTCCTGTCCCCTCTCTGCCACAGCTCGTCTTTTAGCACTCCTGGCTCCTTACACCTTACTAGGATGGTGAAATGAGTCTTCTCCCGTCTGCACTTATGACACCGATCCTTGTGTCCTGTGATGTGAGGTTTTTTATTAGCACTGATGCATATTTAACAGAAGCGCAGTGGTTTAGAAAGGTGCTCAAACCAGCTGGTCCTGTCCCCTCTCTGCCACAGCTCGTCTTTTAGCACTCCTGGCTCCTTACACCTTACTAGGATGGTGAAATGAGTCTTCTCCCGTCTGCACTTATGACACTGATCCTTGTGACCTGTGATTTGAGGTCTTTTATTAGCACCGATGCATATTTAACAGAAGAAGCGCAGTGGTTTAGAAAAGTGCTCAAAGAGTAACTGGTACCCGTAGCAGCTGACAGAGCTACTTTTTCAGAAAAGTGAACATGGAAATTTTGCTCGGGATTTTTAGAATAGTTTCTTGTTTTCTGCGTTTCTTTTATATTTGAGTCCTGGTTATATGGGCTTGTTCAACACAGGCAATGTGGGCAAAGCAGCAGAAGTCCGACGCCCCTCGCACGTGTCCCTGTGCTGTCCCCTCCAGCTACGCTCACGAGTGAGAACGGGGGGAGCGTTACCCCTCGGCAGCCCCCTAAGAGGCGGGGAAGGCAGCCAAGGTGTGAGCGTGGGCAAAGGGAAGAGCTCTGCCTCCGCCACGCCGGAGCACGTGTGGCACTGGAGGGGGGAGGCAAAATAAGGAAAGAGAAAGACCAATTTCCCTCCAGCCCCGCGGTGCCCAGGTAAAGCTGTGCCTGCATAAGCCCCCGCTAACCTGTGCGGGTGCACAGAGCCGTTCCCCCATCCGCCTCCCCTACCCACACGTCCCCCCTCACCGCCAGCTGCTTTCCAACAATTTCCTCAGCTCTGCATTTTCAGCAAGTAATTTTTGCAAGGTAATGCCCATCTCTGCTGAAATTCGTGCAGAGTATCATGAGGAACAGTGCGGGCAATCAAGTGGGGCATCTCCCTAGGTTTAAAAGTGTGAAAATCTCAGCTGTCTGTGCCTTAACTAACATGAACCAGAAGGTTAAAGTGTTGAGCATCGCAGTGCCAGAGAAGCCTGGTCCGGGGCAGCACAGCATGGTGGGGTTCAGACACGCACCAGCAGCAACAGCCCACTGCAGACTGTTGCTGTGTGGCTTTCACTTGGCCAAGTCCCTTATGGTCCCACTTGGAGTTCAAGGACACGGAATAGACCCTCCATGGGAAACGACGGTGTTGGGTGGATGGGTCTGAGTTGATTTTTCTGCTGTTTCACTGGGAAGCCGTGTCTGAGGAGAAGGCTGAGGCTGCACTGCGCTCTCTGTCGTCGTTCTCTGTCCCTTCTCCTGCTGCCAGATCAGCTCTTTCTCTCTTCCCTGGTGTTTCCTCCGTGAAGATCCACGGAATGGTTGGAGTCGGAAGGGACCGCTGGACATCATCCAGTTGCTGGAGCAGTAAATGAGACAGAATTCAAAGTCACCTTTGCGGCATCGCTGACTGGATGATGAGAAACATCTACACTTCATTTCACCCAAATTAGATGTGATCTTTCCCGGTCTTGAAGCTTCACCTCTGGTCACACGGGCAGAGCTTGCACACAGAACAAGGTCCAAAACCAGCTTGTGAGAAGGGCGTGGGACAGCGGATCGGGCACGCGTGCACACGCGTGTGCACATCCGTGTGTGTTCGCAGGTGTTCTGGTGCCGTGACGACGCCAATTTACACTTTGCCCTGAAGTTGTGGAGTTATGAAAAACTGGCGTGAGACATAAATGAAGCCCTCAGTATAAATTTTCCCTGTTATTTCCTACTGTTTGAGTCCCTGAACCACGTAATCAAAAAAGTCACTAATAAAATTTTGACTTTTCTCAGAGCACTGGGCTCTTTACGTGTCATCTCACATGAGTTGCAGCCGAGTTCACACGTTTGGCCAAAACAAACAGAGAAAAGTGTGTAGCAGCACAACATTTTGAAATGCAGTGTGCTCGCTGCCCTTCAGTCTCTTCTTCGATGTCCATCCTCTGGCGCTTCCTTAGGCTCCCCGGGGCGTCCATGTCCCCTTCATCACTTTTAAATGAAAACTGGCACTTCTGTACGTTGGACAGAGCGAGGGAAGAATGACCGACAGTTTTCTCCAGCTGGAATTTATGGATTATCCTTTCTTGCAGAAAAAAATAACCTTCTGAAGAGTTTAGTGGCATCTGGCAATACCAGGTATTTACATTGTCATGTTCCCCACAGTTTCAACAAAGACTATTTTTACTATTTAAAATTTTATAGTAAAAACGAGGTAATAATCAAGAGAAATTCTCCCTTAGTCATGGAAAAATGTCCCCAGCAGAGTCTCACAGAATAGCTTAGGAGACAGAGGCGTACCTTTCGTCAGAATGAAAAACTACCAAAGGACATGGTGAACACTCCAACATGAGAAATGTAAAACAAAAACACCCATTCGTTTGACTTTTTTTTAAAAATGGTGAATCTGGAAAAAATAAAAAAGTTTTCACAAAATGTTGCTGTTCACAATGCATATCCCATTTTTTTTGATTTTCTCAGACCGACATACCATACCTGCTCTGTCACTGCTCCTCTCTGTTGCTTCACATCGGCCTCTGGGCAACTGGGCACGGTGGGTGGCGCCTGGCACTTGCCCACCTCTCAGCCTCCAAACAGGACCAGTGCTGAGGGTCCTTACAAGGGGAAAAACTACTACAGCTATGCTTCCTTGCCCCAATTTAAACTTGATTTCTTAAATAGTACCACTTCTTCAGGTTCCTGGCCAAACGTGCTTTGTAGTCAGTGGAAGAACTGCCACTGCTTCCAACGGCTTTTGAATACCGATCACCTTGCGATGCTTCCCAGTGTTTTGTTGTTGTCCACTCTTCAACGGGTTCGTTTTGGGCTGTTCTCCACATCGACACAAGGAATAAGGTTCAGAAGTCTCTGGTCCTCCTTCTCCTTCATGGTTTATCTTCACAAAGCTCGATTTCCCATTGGGACATCAGGGGGTCCCTGGAGCACAGCCCAGCCATCTTCCCCATCTCCTGCAAATGCCAACGGCAAGGGCAGCAGCTGCTGAGCACTTTAGAGGGCCTCCAGGCAAGGAGAAGACTTGTGTGACTAAATCCAAGGTAGGAGCTCATGTGAGGCGACACATCTGGCTAAGGATGTGTTTACATCAGCACTTTTGTAGGGAGCAATAGCATTATTTCGAAGCAAACCCCCAAGCATCTCCTCATATCACACTTGGGCTCGGTCGATAAAACAGTTTGGGTTGTGGGAACCAGGTGCCTTTTGGAGAACAGCAAAGTGGGAAGCTCTGCCCAAGAGGCACATCTAGTGAGCTGCAACCCGTAAATGTGGACATGAGGATCTGAACGAGTTACCGACCCCTCGAGAAACAACAAAGCAGAGGCACGGTGGAGACCTTTGACCACTCGAAATCTCGTTCAGAAGACAGCCCCTCATCTGAAAAGGAATGTAGAAGAAAGGCTCGCAGCACCGGTGGCTTCAGGCTACGCATCTGCCCCTACCACGCTGCATTGCTGCCGGGGTGGGTGCAGCCCTGGAAGATGTAGGGCACCCACCCATGGGGACAAGCGCATCCTCTCCGTAGCCAGGCCATCCAAATTCACCATGCTTAGCTTGTTTCCAGGTTACTGGGTGGATGCAAAGCCGAGCTACAATGGAAAAAAAACCCAAAACACCTAAAACCTCAATGTTGGTTTTTCTACTCCTAATAAGTGTCCAAGTTTTGACTACTTTGCTGAACAAATAACAAGGATCAACACCTAAAACCTCAATGTTGGTTTTTCTGCTCCTAATAAGTGTCCAAGTTTTGACCACTTTGCTGAACAAATAACAAGGATTTGGGGCTCTAAACTCAGCTTTCTTTGCTGGGAAATCACCGACAATCATAAGCGTGACTTGCACAACGCACAGATCGGTCCTGGAGCAGAGGAAGCCACAACCAGTGCATGGCCTGTCCCCCGCTCCCTGCACGTGTGTGGGTATTTCTTGGAAGGTCACTTTTTTCTGAAGATTCACCTCCAAAAGAAGAGTGTGAAGCAGAGTACAGGAGACTAAATCCCCAAAAAGAGAATTATGAGGCACCGAGTGACGTTCGCTACCTCCTCATCCCTGAGAGCGCAGTGCGCCCAGAAGTAGGAATCACGGAAGAACAAGGGTGTCAAAGCACAGAAATAACTACAGTCCCATTTCCACCTAAAGTCCAGTACAACACACCCACCTTACTGTACGACTTGGTAAAACCGATGGTATTTTTACCTTTGGTGGCACTAGGAGTAGGAGAAGGCTCTGAATTTACAGGTTTTATATTGGCTGACATTTTACAGGTTTTGCTTATCAGTTTTATCATTAGAATAGAATGAGCAGCTTTGTGAGAAATAAGGACATAAGTGCAATGCAATGAATTATTTACTGCAATTAATAAAAGCAAGGACACTTGTCTTGCTGTAGCACAAGAAGAAAACCAGACATAAATATATGCTTGAGCTTTTTTTTCTGCGTATGAAACTGTCTCAAAGGTTCCTTTGTCCACTTTCTAGGTTGCTCACAGAAATGCCTTTCTCAAGCAGTGATTATTCATGGTTTAACAATGGACATGGAGGTCACTATTAGAATCAAAAAATTAAAACCTCCAAATTTTTCTTTTACCATTAACTTCAAATATGGAACAAAACCAAGTCTTTATTTCCATCAATAATAGATAAGGGTCAAAGGCTACACATTAAAATCCCCTCCATTAGGCACAGTCAATTGAATTTTGAAGTTTGATTTTCTGTTCTGGAGTCTTGGTTGGGAACTAAACGTAGGAAGAAGTCACATTTCCTGGAAAAAAAAAAAAAAGGCAGAGGACAAAGGGACCTGCTGAGGGGTGTTCACACGGCTCTGGGCTACGGCAGTAGCACGGAGCAGGTTCTGACTCTCCGCTCTAAGGAGACAGTGATGGATGATGTCCCAGGGCGAAGGCTGAGCAGCGACAAATGAGGCCGCCAGGCTGAGCACACTCAGGGTACCATAGCAGTTTTACAGCACATCATAAAATGACACTGGCTGCTGCTTTGATGGACAAAACTCTTGGAGACCGGAGAGGAAATATCAGCTGTCTGTGATAAGGCACTGGGAAGGTCTGGCTGGAGAGTGAACGCAAACCAGAGCACCTTTGCTGGTGCCTCTGGTGGGAGCGCAAGAGGAGCCATTTGGTGGGTAAAGATAGCTCGTGCCTTTGCTCTGTGGATGGCCGTCGAGGGGCTGTGGCCAAAGAACGCTGGGCAACGCGGGAGACAAAGCCTCCGAGGTATTTTGAGCCTTGGTCTCAGGCACACAGGTATGGTGGGACTTTTGAGACCTTGCTCCTGGACTTTGGAAAGAGGCAGGTGACAAAACCGGGTGGCAAAAAATTCAGAGAGATTAACTGACTGTGGGTTCGTGTTTGCATCAGTCCTTGGAGTGGATTTTCCACGTTGAAGACAGGAGGAGAGTGGCCAGCTGAGGCATCTCCGGCCCCTGTGACTTGCAGCTTTGCAAAAACGACGAGGACCAGAGCTGGGTCTGGCTGCGACGGGGAGGGGGTGCGGGCAGTGGGAGGCAGGAGGGAAGGAGGTCTTGAAGAGGGTTGAGGAGAAATCAAAATAACAGCCCTCTGCTAATGCCCATTTTGTTGTCTCGGCTCTTGGCCATGGACGGCACAGAGCGGCACGGTAAGTAAGAAGCCCTGATGCGGTGGAAGCAGCTCAGCGAGTGGGAGTTCAAGGCACCAAAGCACGGGCTTAGCAGAGCAAACACTGACCGGCTTTGTGGTGGAATATAACACCAAAGATACAATCTCCGACTGGAAGAGGCTGGAAAGGGGAAGCGGGAGGAAGAGGAAGGCCAGCTGACCCTCACTGCCAAGCGGGAGCCAGCAGTAGACACTCTCTGACGGTGGCCCCAGCCATTCCCTGGAAGTACCGGAGCGGTCCCCTCTGCCTGGCAGTTACCTCCCCACACCTGACCCACAGTTACCTAAACATAGCGCGTGCTAAACCTCCTTCACGGACCTCCAGAAACACCTGGCACGCTCATTGACTGGGTAAGGGTGGGAGTCATCACGTCCACCCTTGGCTGCCCACAATGTTGGAGTCAAGAGGAACCGAGTCAGCTGGGCTCCTGCTGTGGCCCGTGGAGGGCATCTCCGGCTGGCAACTAATGCCTTGGCAGGGCAACCTCATTCCCCTAGGACCCCACCCCAAAACCCAACCACGTACATCCTCTGTCAGAGCCACACTCCACCTCTGAGCAATGACTGGAACCACACCGCAGTTACATCACCCAAGGCTGCAAATTCTCCTGCACGGGCCTGGCTTTCCACACATGAGCACGTGGGAACTTCCACGAGAAGTCAGGAACATGCATCACTCATTGCATCATCAATGGCTACATTCATGATCTTGAATTATTAGTAGGGGTCCTATATAAAAAGTACGAAAATAACTAGGTTCGTGCAGTACTGAGGTCGTATGCTGAGCACTGTAAAGATCTTGAGCTGATTAATTTTCATATTAACATAGATTTTTTGCTAATTTTGGTACACATGACAATTTGCATATATCACACAGTCCAACAGGTAGGCCATGTATCATTTGCAGATTGTGGTTGAATGCATGGATCAGTGCAGCCAACAAAATGAGTCAAGTTTGGAAGAGGAGAGAAGAATCCTTGTTTATTTAAAAACGTTTTTTGTTTTTGTTTTATTTGACCCAGTATTGCTAATTTATCAGCAGTTCTCAGACAGAATACTGAAGACAAAGAGCCTTTAAGACAACTTTCAGTTCCTCTTGCCCTCCACGAAGTCAGTCTTTAAAAAGGACTCATCCTTTATTCAATTGAATGATTCAATTGATCTTATTTGATTAAATTTATCCTGCATAACGGGCTAAATAGATGACCCAGACTATCCCTAGAATATTGGCCTTTTTAAAAAATCCCTAACTTCCTTGATTCTGTAAATGTATGTACCATTGGGGTCCAGGTCCAGCCCAAAAACAGCGTATAGCTCAATTGAAAAAAGGAAATCTATCTTCCTCAGAAGAAAAAAGGAGAGGAGGAGCAATGCAACAATGAACAGTGACCCAAGCGGATCAAACGTTCAGTGTTGGGTTTAGGAACGAGAGGGTTGGGGTCCAGGCTCCGTGGGCTGCACGGCGTACATCCCCACGCACGCTGGGCTCCGGGCTGTACCCGACCCTCCCGCTCAGGCTCACCCAGCCACCTACGGCAGGGTGGTCCTGTGCGATGTATGCAAAGATTCAAAAGTCAGATCTCAAAGGGAAAAAAAAAACCACAGTGGTGGAACGTATCATGAAACCAACAAATTAAAAGAAGTGTGCTGTCCTGTACGCAGTCTGCCCTGTCTGCTGGCAGGGAAGTTCACTGCTAAGATGTCCATATCACAGATGGCTTGGTGGCTCTCCTTTGAAGAACCCTCAGTTCCGCCTCTTGTCAACCCCCTGCTCTGTAACCCTGAAGTTTGGGCTGCCCAAACTTGTCTGACATGTGGTCAAATAATAGCAAGTTGGACATTTCTGAGAAAAATACATTTTTTTGCCCATGTCTGATGCAACATTTTTATTCGCTGTGAAGCTGTACCATGTACTTTGGAGAAAGGCCTGGGAATTTGCCTCAGAGGAGGGAAAAGAAGGGGTGTTACTATGCCTTTGCTCTTCCTATTAGCTATCACCTCATTTCGCCCCAGGGTCTTGAGGAACACATTTTGGACATGCTTAGTAGACTTTGCAGGGTTGAACAACTCTTACTTACTGAACTTAACTCCCAACTCAGGGCCAGACAGGGCCATCCTGGGGTACAAGTTCAAAGTCATGACCGTGGACTCATTCTGCTGCATCCAAGGAGGACCAGGTGGAGAATGGACTGGGCAAGAGGTGGGAGGAGGAGAGGGAGCCAGCGATGCTGCGGAGGCAGGGCTGGATGTGTGGTGGGGATGTGAGGGCTGTGAGCTGGCACTTGGGACGGCCTGGGCAGCTACAGAGTCTGGGTCAGAGAGTCCAGGACTTAGACAGCAAGGCTGTGACATTGTCACTGCCCTGTCACAATCACAGAATCATAGAATCATTATGGTTGGAAGAGACCTCAAAGATCATCAAGTCCAACCGTACACCCGATGCCACCATGCCTGCTAAACCCACTAAACCATGTCTCGAAGCGCCACATCTAAACGTTTTTTGAACACCTCCAGGGATGGTGACTCCACCACCTCCCTGGGCAGCCCGTTCCAATGCCTAACGACTCTGACAGTGAAGAAATTCTTCCTAATATCCAACCTGAACCTCCCCTGGCGCAACTTGAGAGCGTTTCCTCTTGTCCTAGACAAGAAATGTAATCCAATCACTGACAGGAGGCTTGAAAAGAGACAAAATGGGGAAAAAATATTAATGGGGCTGGTAAGGACAAATGGGATGAGGAGGATGGTCAGAAGGGCAGAAGAGCCTTAACATCCTACCGCAGAAGGGCATCTCTGCTCCTTCAGTACGCCTAAGGCACACCTGGAAGGGTAAAGCTGCCGTGAACTCTGATGCCCTGGGCTCTCACGCACTCCTGCGGAGCACTGTCTGTGCAAAGCAAGGGGAGAAGCAGCACACTTCAGACCTATTGATTGCTAAATCGCAATTCATTGCCAACCTTGCCCTACGGCTGCCAGAGTTGAATGCAGAGGACTGAGAAACCTGGATCCAGTCCCAGGCAGGGTATGTTTGGTCTGATGCAAACAAATGTGTGTGCATTGATCTGCACCTCAAAAACACAGCAGGAAACAAGACCAGTCCCCGAGCACGAGGACATCAGCCCTCCCGATTCAGGACCGAGACGTAAGAAATGCCGATGGGGCAGTTACAGCAGCAGCTTTGCAAGGCCACGGCACCTCGGAGCTATTGCTGTCGGCCCTTGCCCGCACCCCGCTCCGCACCCGTCCCGATGCGGGTTTCTCCGCCTGCCCCCACCGCTTCTCTGCGGGACCCCGCGGTGTCCCCCTTCAAGCCGGGTTTTTTTCCCTAGAATACTCCAAGCCTGGTTTTGTAGTTTTCCTCTCATTTTCCCTTGTATTTTGCGAGGCTTTAAGGTTTTCTGTTGCACGTTTCCCTCTGAGCAGCCCCACCGCAGGGAAGTACACACCTGCAAACTCCCTTCTTTGTGTTCTGGGGCGTCAGGCCAGGTCTTCGGGTTCAGAAGGAGGGTCGGCATCGCTGCTACATCACCTCTTCAAGACAAGCGCTATAGAGAGCTCCAGACCTTAGGGCATACTACGTCCAGCTCCCAGAAATTACGTCTGTACTAATAAACCTGAGTTCGTCTTTTTTGTTTCTGCTGCATTTCAGCCAATAGCGGTCACCTTTCCAGACTCTCTTCTACAACCTGGGCACCAAGCAACACATTATGATTGTTTCTTAGCCCAAGCCGAGAACATCGTGTAACTCAGAACTGTAGGAACTGGATCTGAGAAAAACGTCATCAAGTCTGCCAAACCTGGCGAACGATGAAGCTGCCTGGGGTTTTTTGCGATGCTGATCCGGCAGAAAACAGCCCAGATGAGGACCTTCTGTCCCTTTCCTGCGCAGGGCTCTTCCCCCAACCCTGTGTCCCCAAGTCTTTTCCCTCTCTGCTCCTTCTCCTGCGGTCCCTTTCCCATACCTTGGACCCAAGGCTTGAGGTCGTACCTCCTTTGCTTCCCACCTACAGGACAAGTCCAGCTCCAACCACCATTCAGCCTCTGAATGAAATCTATTTTTTTTCTCCACTTTTCTTTCTTTACTCTTTACTTACGCTGTGCTCTAAAAAATAGTGTTTGGCTCTTGTTTCATAAAGAAATAAACTGACCCATAAAAGAAAAAAAGCACGATTATCACTGCCTTCACCCCCAAACTCCCATAGTCTGTCGAATGGGTAACAGTGAAACTCAACCTGGATGAAAACTCCTAACGACAATTTTCTACCATAAAGACAGCCTTGTCAAAATCAAAATGTGTTCAAGGAAGATACCAAACCTGAAAAATTTTCAGTGAGAAGTGGCAGTGGTTTGTCCCAACTTTATTATTCCATTTTAATAATAATGTAAAATATTCCATTTTGATAAAGTCAAAATAAAATGGTTTGATATTTTTATTCCAGTGTTGGTGTTATTATAGCACACATATTTTATCATTACCTAACATTTTATTACAGTGCTTTCACTTTATTGAAGTTAAATGAATTGTAAAATGAAAACGTAATGAATTATGAAAGCAAAATCTTCCAAGGATCCAAAACCACACTTTTTTTTGATTCAAATGTGCATTCGGCAGGAGATTCAAAGCGCTGGCTTTGCATTTGGTTACAGTTCAATCCGAAATGCCGACCAGCAAGGTGTACCCACAGCCTTGCTCTCCCGTCCTCCAGCCCCTCGCTGCCCCAAGGGTGCTCCCGCCCGCCCTGGGACTCCTGATCACCGTAACTTGCTACGTAAAAACACACTTCATAAGCTGCCCGTAACATTATAGGTTGGCTTTAAAGTGGCCATGGCTGATAACTTTTCTATTTCTGAAAAGTAGAATTTCATGAGATTTGCCTAATAAAACACCAAAGTGTTTGAACTCATCTACTTGCCCCATGGCACCACCGAAGACGCTCTCACTGCAGCTTAAGCTTTTCCATTTTCATTTAATGACATTAATTCCTCATTAACTTCACTTAAAATGGGATGTGCATTTAAAACAAAGAAAGATATTCACAAAGCCTTTCCACCAGTTTGACTAAACCAGTTTAGACTCTGATTTCAGGCAAGCCTTAGCCATGTTCTGTCACCGATGCAACTGGACTAATACATAGAAGGGAGATGGCTCCAAGAGCCTGCAAAGCTGAAACACAAACGGTTCCACTGCTCCGGCACTTGTTCACTTTCTTGACTTTCGGGTAGAAGCCTTTAGAGTCAACTCTTTTTGTTTACAGACCCTATGCTGCAAACACTTACCTGGAGCAACAGGCAAGGCAAGCGTTGAGATGTTTGTTCAGTCGTTGTCCACCACCTCACACGGAGTTGTGGCAACAACTAACTAAGCCAAACTAGCAAAGAATGTAATCAAAACCCTATGGAAATTAACAGAACATCTCTCACTTCATTAGGATTATGAGAAACAATCAAAAATCTTATTTTAACATTCATAATAGCTTGTGGCTCAGTGGGAAGATATTAATGTACCATGAACTTTAAAAAATGAATTTTCCTGCCCAAGCATCACCTATCACTTCTCAGAGCAAGATAACGTTTGTCCGAGTCTGTTTGTATGAAGCAAAGTGAACTCATCAGCAGACGAAACGACTTTAAAAAATGAATTTTCCTGCCCAAGTATCACCTATGGCTTCTCAGAGCAAGATAACGTTTGACCGAGTCTGTACGAAGTAAAGTGAACTCATTAGCAGACGAAATGGAAAGTCTAGGGAGCAGCCATGGGCAAATTACTGTTGAATTTCTTCTTCATGGGATAACCAAACAGAGATCACCTTCAATATCCTCCGCTCCACGTGACCTTTGAATGGAGTAGAGATGATGTCATATTTTTCCTTTTTTTGACTCACGGCCTGTGATGCCAGTCTGTGTTATGCACCGACTTCACCTTTCAGCCTTGCGCAGCTATAAATCACTTTGATGAGACGCTCGCAGCCCTGTAACCTCTTCTTGCCACCTCATCGAAAGAGTCAGTCTCCGACTGAGCCCCTACATTTGCTCACCTATATCTGCCTTGGCACAGTGGAAGTGAAAAAAGCTATTTTCCATAACAACAACAACAAAAGGCACATCCTTCTCTTCCCAGCGAAATCATAAAATATCTCATGAGAGACTTGGCAGCTGCCCAGTGACAATTCCCCTGTTCTCTCTTTCCAGTCCAGCTGCCGTGAGCAGAAATAACTAGAACTGAGACTTTGGCTCCAGGGGTGCATCGGTGCCAGGGCTGGGTCCTCCCTGACTCTTGCCCGCAGTCTGGGAGCCCCGTAAGAGAGCGTTTGGTCCTTATTGTGCAGACCCAAACGGCAGGGAGACCACAAGCATTTGGCTGTTCCTTTCCACAAACTGTAGTAGCTGCTATTCCTTTCCACAACTCCTGGAAACGGTCTGTCTAGCCTCAGTTCCCACCTGGCCCTCAAACATTACAGCCCTCCAAGGTCACAGCCGCCCACCAGACCTGTCCACCCCCGAGCTTCAGCAGCGGTGCCTTGGCTATGCAACCGCTGTCATCTAGCCAGGAACCTGCTTATGGTGCTCAAGACAAAGGTGAAAGGATCGTAATCACTATTAC
>NW_009598697.1:2575-5250 GCF_000690535.1 Cariama cristata | reverse complement strand
ACTTCATTGAACATGTAACCTTGGGGGTTTTTTTTGCTATAGTTTTGCTGTATGCTGTATAAGTTGCTGAAATGATTTCTCCTAATAGGACTGATAGTGAAATCATCTAGCAGGGGTTAGGGTGAGCATCTGTATATACAATTTTAGCACTTCTCAAGAAAGCAGCAGGGACATAAGGCACAGCATCTTTCAGGGTACAGGATGGCTTATCACCCTTTCTAATTGCCCACAGAGTACTGTGTCACTACTAGAACCTTTGCAGCTTGTGGCAGGCTTCTCATAGATTATAAGCGTCAGCACTGAACTTGTTTTGTGGGCCTGTAGTAGAGCCCTGGGGGAAGATGGAAGATAGGAGGAGATGCCTGCAGAATGCAGGGTGTGGCTCAGACTTACAGCACCTGTGGAGCAGTCAATGCAGGGGATTCAAGGTTGCAAATACAGGGCAGGAGCTATAAGGAAGCAGCAGGGTTTCTTCCCTGAGAGTTCAGGAGAGGAGAAGAGAGTTCTGAAGTTGTGGGGCTGGGGAACAGATGGGAAAGGGAGGAGCGTTCGTTGGCCATAAGAAGATGTGTTGGTGCATGGTGTCAGAAGTGAGACGCAACTGTTGGCTATATGACTAGCTTATAGGTTTTGGATTACCTTTTATTTTGAAGGCATGAAGCGGGATATCGGCACCGGAGGTGATTCAGACAAGGTGAGCAATGACAAGCAGGCTGAAGTAGCAGTTATTTTTCAGGTGTTGTATTGTTGGTTAAGTTAGAAGCATCCCTTGTTTTATGTCTTACAGGTGGTACCCAAGCCTCAACACAGCAGCCCCTAAATGGCAGAGGCAGGGCAGGTGAGTGGCCAAGGTAAAGGAGTGGGAGACAGGAATCAGTATGGGCAGGCTGTGGTTTCGGGCAGTACATTGGCACATGCCTTTCACTTTGGTTTTTGCAGGTGCCCTGCAGGCAGCCTTTGGAATTGGATGAGCATTTGATGTGAGCTGAGGCAGTAGAGAGGAGGAGCACAGGGCTGGTGATTTCTCAAGAGTGTGATGGTAATTTTTTGTCTTTTGGTATCTTAGGTGCCACAACGTCCGATGCTGGAATCGCCACAGAGCAGGTGAGTGGGAGGCCACGTTCCTTTTGAGAAGGAGGGTGTTTTGGAAGAGGTCTGCGTCGACGAATACGATGCTTACTGCTGGCAGTGGTTTTGTGCAGATGAAGAGGAACCTGGCAACTGCAGGAATATCCTGGGTAGCCGATGTCACTTTTGTTGAGGATAGATTCAGAGCCCCTGGCTCTCTGAAAGCTAAGTTGAGGGACCAGTGTTTGGGAGGCAGCTTTAGGGGGAGGGGACACAGTTGGGAATTGCAGGGAAGGTTTTTAAAGTTAACACAGGAGAGGGCTGCCCAGGAACAGTCCCCTTTGGGCAGGCAAAGAGAGCAAGTTACCTTTCAGCATGAGAGTAGCATGTGCAGGGCAGTTCCAGCCTGTATCTGTGTTGTTGCATAGCTTGTGTAGTCCATCTTCTGTGTCTTAAACCTTCTTCAGGTCTCGATGTCCTCGTTGTTCTTTGCGCTCAAGGAGCACGGCATGTGCCTCGGGCGCCATCCCTAGGATCTCAAATGCCTGGCCTCATCAGTATAGTACCAGTCAGGTGGCTCTTTTATTGCGTTATGAGCTTAATGAGTGGATCAGTCTTGCATCTTGGAAGTTAACAGTCATTTCTCTTCTGTGGTGCTGTTCTGAGCCGTGTTAGCGGCTATCTAGCTATCCACTTTCATGGACTGGGACTTCTTCCCTGCATCCTTACATTCTTGGGTCTTAGCCAGGCTTCTTGTGCATCCATCATCCTGGTTTTGACCCTAACTTCTGTAACAGGCCATTACATTCGACTCTTTCTGGGGCTGCCGTAGAGCCTCGTCGCCTCGCTGTTGCGACCCTGTAGGTTGTTTTGCCCGAAGGCGTCTTCCGTCTGGGAGTCATTCTTCTTGCCAAGAGTTTACTCTCATCTTTGAATTGTGTTCTGTGTGGCATCGATTTGTGTATGTGTGTGTTTGGCTTGGAGCTGCACTGCCCAGGGCCGTAGAGTCTGAGGTGGGTAGAATAGCAATGAGTGTCTACAGTTCATAAGTTGGTATGCCTAGACCATTTAGGCAAATGTTTTAAAGACACCTTGGATCAAGCAGCCATTGGCAGGCTGTGTGGGCAGCCATTCCCACAGTGTTTTATGGAGATGATGAGAGCCCTGTGGGAGGGGCTGTTCAGCAGCAGTGAGGCAGATTGAACCGCCAAGGTGTTAAGGGTTGTATGTGTCAGGCTTAAAGTTTGGTCTATTTCTTTTAAATGGCAGGCTGTAGTTGGATTCCAGATGGTATTCCTAAATGGATTTGAGACCTCTGGAATAATTAAGCTATTACTCAGCATCCTGGTGACATATTTAATATTTTTTTTCAAATGCAGAGGAACAAGGTGTGCACCACAGAGAGATGGAGGAGGTGAGTGAAGTGCCATAAGGAGGTGGATCAGCAAGTGGTGCCAGAGGGAGGATGTGACTGGCGGCTGTATGACTACATTATGGTTTGTGAGTGGTTTTGTTCATGACTTCACACCTTCAACATAGAAAAACCAAAGCGGGATATCGTCACCAGAGGCATCTCAGGCAAGGTGAGCCGTGACAAGTGTCCGGCA
>NW_009598697.1:976-2045 GCF_000690535.1 Cariama cristata | reverse complement strand
GTGCTTCTGAGGGGGACATTGTGGAAGAGGTTGGTGTTGGCTGATGTGATGCTTACTGCCTTCGCCGGGGTTTTTTGTTGGTTTTTTTCATTGCAGATGATAAAGAGGAATGTGGAAACTGTGGGAATAAGCTGATTAGCTGATACATTTTTCTTTTTGTTGAGGATGAATTCAGACTCCCATCTGCTGAAAGCTAAGTTGAGGGACTGGTGTTTGAGAGGAGCGGGACAAGTGAACAGGGTTGACAGGGTTGCGAATTGCAGGGAGGGGGCCTTAGAGTCAGTGTAGGGGAGAGGACTGTCCAGGAGCAGTCCTCTTTGGGCAGGCGAAGGGAGCGGGTTATTTTTCCACAAGAGTAGCATGTGCAGGGCAGTTCCAGCCTGTGTCTGTGTTCATAGTTTGTGTAGTCCATCTTCTGTGTCTTAAACCTTCCTTGGGTCTCGATGTCCTCGTTCTTTGCGCTCAAGGAGCACGGCATGTGCCTTGGGCACTATCCCTAACATTGAGAATGCTTGTATTCATCAACATAGTGCCAATCGGGCACTTTTCTTGCGTTACAAGCTTAAAGCGTGGATCAGTCTTGCATCTTGGAAGCATCTGGTCATTTCTCTCTTGCAGCATTATTCTGGGATGTGTCAGCAGCTCTGCTATCTAGCTGTCCACTTTCATGGACTGGGACTTCTTCCCTGCATCCTTATGTTCTTAGGTCTTGAAGCAAGACTTCTTGTGCATCAGTCATCTCAGTTTTGACCATAACTTCTTGTAATGGGCCATTACATTAGATTCTTTTTATGGGGCTGCCGTCAAGCCTCCTCACTTCACCGCTGCAGTTCTATAGGTCTTCTTGCACGACAGCATCTCCCATCCAGGAGTCATTCCTCTTGCCAAGAGTTTTCTCTCGTCTTTGAATTGCACAGTTTGTAGTGTCCTGCATAGCATCAGTTTGCACATGTGTGTGTTTGGCTTGGAGCTGCTCTGCCCAGTGCACATAGATTCAAGGGTAGACGGAGCAGCAATAACAACCTCTGGTTAATACAGTCTTATGCCTAGACCACTTAAGCAAATGTTG
>NW_009598697.1:632-955 GCF_000690535.1 Cariama cristata | reverse complement strand
CTAGTAGCCGTGGGCAGGCTTTGTGGACGGCCATTTCCACAGTGTTTTATGGAGAGGATGGGAGCCCTGTGGGAGGGGCCATCCAGCAGTAGCACGGCAGATTGAATCTTCAAGGCATTAAGGCTTGTATGTGTGGGGTTGAAAGTTTGGTCTATTTCTTAATGTCAGGCTGTAGCTGGACTCTAAATGGTATTCCTAGATGGAATTGAGACCTCTGGCATTGTTAAACTATCACTTGGCATCTGGGTTACTCGTTTAACAATTTTTTTCAGACGCAGAGGGACAAGTTGTGCACCGAAGTGCGACAGAGAAGGGCATCGGGG
>NW_009598697.1:0-357 GCF_000690535.1 Cariama cristata | reverse complement strand
AGCAGAGGCACGGCGTGCAAGCGACCGAGGCAAAGGAGCAGGAGATGGGAATCGGTGTGGGCAGGTTGCAGGTTTGGGTGGTATCTCAGCAAGCGCTCTTTTGCTTTGCATTTTGCAGGTTTCACCTACAGCCTCAGAGGGGCAAAGCGGCATGCTGACAAGCAGTTCAAGAAGGTGAGATAGTTGTCGGCCAGGTCTGCACCTAATAGCAATGCATCCTGCAGCAACTCAGTGAAATGTTTCTCTGGTTTCACAGGTGTTGCATGGGCCACCTTTGGAACTGGATGAGCATTTGAGGTGAGCTGGGGTGGTAGCGAGGAGGATCACAAGGCCAGTGACTTCTCACAAGTGCAACAG
>NW_009598696.1:0-1139 GCF_000690535.1 Cariama cristata | reverse complement strand
TGTCTGCAGCCTGTCTAAAAATTGAACATAAGGCTCTTGGAATCCCTGTCTGATTGATGCAAAGGATGCCTCTCGTTGGCCCTAGTCCGGCACTTTCCTCAGCGTCTTAATAGTTAAATCAGCCGCTTGTGTAAACACTGCTCTCAGCAACACAGCTTGCGCCGTCCCAGTTGCGTAAATACCTTGCCCCATAAGCTGATCCTGCCCTACAATCGGTCCTCCATTATTTAAATTATTCATAACTTGTACGTTCACAAGTTCCTTGTACTCTGATAACCACACTGTGTACTGTGCCGCACAACCCTGCCCGCCACTCTGAAGGGTTCATAACATAAGGCTCTCCGATGGCCTGTATAAGATTTATAGCAAATGAGGCTTGTAAGTCATACTCTCGAATTGATTTTCAAACCTCTTTAATCGCTTCATGTGATAAATGGGCAAACTCCGGTGCTTGATTTGACTTATATATTATGGGCAGTGCCTTAAATATAGACACATCTCCCTCACAAAGCGCCTCTGTTCTACACGTGTTGAGCAATGCAGTTGAGTGACTCGCCATAGCTCTTGCATTGTTAATTGAGCTGGTGCAAATGCGGGGGGTGATGTAATAGAAGAATGTATCAAAGGTCTCTGTTGTTGGGTCCACAAGATTTCCTCTGCAGCTGGGGCTGTGGCTGCTACGGCCTTTAAAGGAGTTAGTGGAGGACATAAATCTGGCTCTGCTGTAGAGTCTGTTACCCTTGGGTCAAAAAGATCGTCCAGCTCCTGCCCTTGTGGATTTACACCCTATGCATCTCCTGTCGGAGCAGGCAATTCCTCACATATGGTGTTTCAAAACACTCCTGTCCCGTATGCTCATTTTCCTTAGGAAATGGAGGAGGAGCAGCAGCAGCCCGTAACACCTCCTCTGCTGGTTTTAGCGCATCCAAAGCCGTAAACACAACGCGCCAGGTCATAACGACCTCTTCTGGCACATCAAGCTGCAGATCCTTCTTAGTTTGCAGCTCCTTCCCCACTCTCACCCAGAAGGAGCTATCGTATGAGCCCGAGGAAGAAAACCACGGACAATAGTCTCTGATCCATACTAACAAGCGCACTAGTTTAATCACGGATACTGCATAGCCTGGCTCTTTCAAAAC
>NW_009598695.1:4718-11629 GCF_000690535.1 Cariama cristata | reverse complement strand
CCCCGCGGCCCGGCCCGGCCGCCCCTTCCGGGTCAGCGCCGCCGCCATCTTTAGTGCGGGAAGCAGTGCCCACGCTAGGCCGCTGGCTGCTACTACCGCACTTAAAGAAATAGCAAAACTTTAAAATAATTTTAAACATTTTTAATACATTTTTTTCCCTCCTCTTTTCCTCTAATTATTGCGTATGGACAACAGCTAAGCAGTTTTTTTTCCTTCATAGAATGACAGCAGAGCTAATTGGGAGAGGTTGGGTTGGTTGTGTGTAAATTTCAGGCCAGGCTTGGCTTTTGTACAACCAAAACTGAACTGACTGCAGCTGCATTATTTCTTAAAATCAGAGGCAGAGGATCCTTGTTCTGGCTTTAATCAATTGGCACATGAAGAAGAGGAGGGCAGAATTGGACATGGCTGTGGTTAGCTAGGTTGTGGTTCTGCTCCATATCTTGTTTTATCCAAACTCTCTCCCTCCCTCCTCTCTCCGGCTTTTTTATTACAGAGCTGTAATACTGTGAACAACTGTTACACAAAAGATGCTAAAAATGCCCTATGTGAGAATCTACACAGAAGCAAAAATGTAAAGGAGAACGTATTTCAGAGAAATAGTTTATTTACCCAGAGCATCCACCCCCACTAGCTGCTTCATACCCCATGAAGGTTGCCCTGGCTTTCCCATCCCCTACCAGCACGCTCCCATTTTGCCAGTGACATTCAAAACACCTTTGCCTTTGGCCATCGAATGAAGACACGACTTTAGAAGCATCACATCTTTAAAATGTACTTAGAAACTTTAATCTGTCTCTAAATTAACCTGTATCCATCCCTCTTTGGCAAGCACACATGCATGTAATCTCAGCTAACAGACCCCAGGTGAGGAGTGCCTGTTGCACCTACACATGTAATGTCTCTTACAGAGACATTATATTACCAATATACCACAGACAATATATTTCCAATGCACAGGCATAAAATCCCCCATTTCTGCCTTTTTAGAAGCATGCTCATCACTGCAGGGGAAAAAAAAAAACATCTCTTTCAGCTGCATTTTTCTGCTGTGGAACCACAAGATCAGCAGAGGCAGAGTTATCCATTGAAGAAAATTTTCGCTAGAACTGCACTCCTCTTGCCCTTCAAACATGTTAGCTCCTCCTCTTCCAATCATTTGACATTTTAATTGAAAATATAATATAATTGCATTGTATCGTAATGCATGCCAACATCACCAAAATTTTCTTGGGAAAATCTGAAGCAAAAGCAACTTGGGCAAGATTCCCGCTTCTGTGTTTAATTTACCTCTCTGCTTGAGGGCAACCGGTCCCAACAGAGACGTAGCTTCACCCATGCTAGACCTTTCGTAACCATCACAGATGGGTGGTAGGACATTCCCCCATCTAGGAATTCTCCAATACCTGAGGCAGGACAGCGGTCCTTACTGCATGTTTCTGCAGCCCCTCAGCATCTGGTCCCTGAGAACAGGGTGGTAAACTCAGATTTGCTTCCCCCCTGAATTTGCTTTTTTCTCTTAAAAAAAGGGATTGCACTCGCAGTACCAGAAGCTGTCGTAAGATGGCATTGACAAAATACTTAACAACATAGAAAGGCTAACAGAGCATAACCACATTTGCTAAAGATTTACAGTTCGAGCTGCCTTTTATCTTTAGTTTACGGTTGCCACTAATTATAACTTCTGTTCAGGTCCACTGCTCTCAGTCTCCCTCCCCGGTAATAATTTAGTGGCTCAAAGTAACCAAAATCCCACTCTGGCCCTTGCAAGCGTGGCAGAGGAAGAGGGCTCTGCCTGCCTGAGCCTTGCCACTTGCTGTGATTTCTAGGTCTGGAGGAAGAACTCAGGAACAGTTGCAGATCTGGAGGAAGAAAGCATGAAAAGGATAACATATGTTTATCAACATTTGCCAAATCAAATCCTTGTAGGCTCGATTATGGCTACAAGCTGAAGTGGATCATATTTTATTATAACTCGTGTTAAAGCAAATTTGCCAAATTTGCCGTAATTTATCATTCTGTTAATTTTAGGAAACTGTCCAGGATCTGATCAAAACCGTGTACCACTTTTGCTGATTTCTTCTGAATCTTATAGGCTGGCTATACATACTTGGCATTTCTTCAGATCAGTATCATTTTTTCAGAGCAGGAAGATCTATCCATGTTCAAAGAGTAAATCTTTAAAATCCAGCATATTTTTCATCACCTGTGAGCTTACAAATATATATTTTTTTTTAAAATAGAAATTATAATACAAGTTTTCTACCACTCCCTTGTCAGTTGGAGAGTTGTGGGTTTTTTTTTTTCTCCCTGACCTAAAAAAGTTCTTTGGATGAGACCAAGTTTAACCTAAGTTTTAAACCTGTGCCCTCCTCTGGTAGCTGGTCCACAGAAGATAAGCAATTACTGCTCCTGTCTGCTAAGGGAGCTACATCCTCTACGGGCATGCGGAGGAATGACATCAGTCCTGGGAAATGAAAGCCAGAAATGCAGCCTGCCTTTATTGCATGAGGAATGTGATTTTTCATAACCATTGCTGAACTGGGGGAGCTGCTGGCTAATGAGAAAATGACCAGAAAAGTAACGTTGCTAATAGCAAGCCACATCTGCATTTGTTAATTGTAAAATCAAGGGTTCCTAGGGTTAGATTCTTTCTCAAGGCAATTGATCCTTGAGTTTATTGATAGTCTAGGAAACATTCAAGGTTTCCTGGGCTCTTCTAGACAATGAACACGAAAGAGCTTCCTATTTTTACTAAGAATAAAAGATACCTGCCTACTAAAACTGTAGATGCTGTGACACAAGAACAAGAAAAGAAATTTCGTTAAAAGAACAGCCTTTCTCCTTCAACATACTGAGTGCATGACTGTATTCTCCTGACCATAGGTGAAAATAGCCAGTAAGGTCAGGTAAATGTAACACAAATTATTTCACCCACCAGAGTATCTTACACTGTAGAGATCATTTGACAGAACTTCTTGATTTTTGAGCTTTAAAGTCACTGGGTCTGTGCCTTTACTGTAACTTAACGTGCGTGTGAAACACTGCTCTGTTTGACGTGCAGAATTTCTGGTGCTTGCTTTTAATGGTTATTCATCAGTCCTTCTTTAGTCTTAATAAGTCAAAACCTTTTTTCATTTGGGCTTTTCAAACGCTGTCAGTCATATCCTAATTTTCTTGCTCTTTTCTATCAATCTCTATGCATCATATTCTGCTTTAATGCAGGTCCAGCTGAAAGCACCAGACTCACTGATGGCAGCAGCTCATGTAGTCTACGAAGTTTCCTTCCCCATCCACAACCCCTTCACATCCTTCACACTCACATTTGGCACCATTTCCAGTTGCACTCAGTGTTTTGCAAATCAGACTTTGCATTGAGTCATGCTCCAGGCTCCAGCATTAGTCACCTCAGCACAATCCAGATGTGGAAATACAAATTGGGGCAGCAGCAAAAGCTTGGTCTGGCTGGAAGCCAGGAGTGTAATCCCAGTAGCTTCGCCGCTGTGAGGCACCCTCTGAGGAAAGGGCCGTGCCCTGGGAGCTCAGTGAAGAACAAGACTGAAGGACGTTGCATCTGCCTCCAGAGCAGCTTCTTTGGAGTTGCTGCATCCGTACAGCTATTTTTCTTTAATGCTTCTGTGTGGAGAGAGGCTTACCACAGCCTGGAGCTGTCATCCTCATCATGCAGCCACAGGGCTGCAAAAGTAGCAGAAGGGCCGCTGTTCTGCAGTCATCGCACAAGAGCAAAGACCATGGCAGCACCATCCCTCTCCACGCTGGCATATTGTGACCAGCAAGCTTACGTTGCCTTTTATCTTACAGACCTTGACAGCCTACAGTTCTGCCCACCACCTGGGAATGGTTAAAGCACTTACACTCAGTCTTGGCAGGGACTTCCAAGTCCTCGCACAGACTAAAGCCTGTCCTAGAGAGGCAGCTCACCAGCAGCAGCAGGAGATAACAGTGTTATGACCAGAGTTCAAGACATATCCATAGCCACAGCACCGATGAGCACTTTGTCTCGATCCCTTTGCTTGCCCTTGCATAGCTGCCCAGCACGTATGGTTTTAATCTGGCAGTCTGCTGGAGCTGCTGCTGACAGCTGGTTGTGCGTCCCAGGTCTTCCCTGAGAGCCAACCCTCTGCTTGCTCAAGTCACCCTGGGAGACCTCTCTGCCCTTTTCTCTCCAACTCGTGAGCAGGCAGGGAGCTCAGGATATTGCCTCACTGCCCACTATGGCAGAGTGGAAGCTGTTCTAGCACAAAGGGCGATGGCTGGAACCCATCACCTCTGTCTCGTACTTCTGCACCATGGGAGGGCTCGCCTTCTGCCTTGCCTCAACAGCCCCCAGGTGACTCCACTCCCAGAGCTCAAGGGGATCTTTTCCACTATGTTAGCCAGCCCAACAGGGAGTGAAACAGAAGCTTCTTCCAGATAGCCCCCTACTCAAGCTCTTTGCATGGAGAATTCAAAAACACACATTTGTCTGCTCAGGGCCTGACTTCTTCTGTAATAAATGTGGCCACATGTGAGTCCATCACTGAGGAGTCAGCCCTGTAGGACCATGAGACCACGCAACAGGATCTCTGCATGGGGAAAGTGAGCAGGTACTGAATGAGGTGGGCTGGGTCACCTCCCGAGCGCATATGGACTTGCTGCAGGGAGAGAAGAGGAGGCCAGGGAAAGCACATCCCCTTACCACCAGCCTGGGTCTGGTGTATGCTCAGCAGACACAAGGGAAGCAAGTGCTGTGCTTGTGGTTGAGGGGCTTCTCAGCTTTTTCATCCATCTCATGACCATCTCCAGCCCTTTCTCTAAAGACTTTTTCTGCCCTACCGTATGGCACATGGCGTCGCTACCTTCAACTCTTCTGCAGCTCACTGTTAGCACTCCTTTCCTCCATGATTCTCAATTTCCCGAAAAAGCTAATGTGTTTTTATTAATGTCTCAGCTAACTTTAAGAGTTGCTGAGTGAATTCATTTCTTCAGTCACTAGCTCCTTCTCCTTGAAGATTTTCTGTGCCATGTTTTACTCCTACACACTTTTCCTGCATGGTTTCTATGGCAACATGAGTAACTCTCCATCTGCTGTAGAGCCCCATTATCATGTTTAACTGCTTGTTATCATCTCAGTCAAATGCCATTTCCAGGTGTATCATGATAACAAGATCAGTTTGGAAGCCAAGCCAAAGCACTTGGTAATTTTTCTAGGAAAACCTGTCCTTCATAATTCGACTGCTATGTTTCTATATAAGCTCTGCTTGTGGGATACTGATGCTGAGCTATGATCATTACCAGATCTCCTACTTGTATCTGCACACTCTAACCGATTCTGCATCCACTTCATAATTTCCAAATGACATCCTTCCTTCTCATTGCAGCCTGTGCTACCAACAAAGTAGGTGTATTTGGATTCTACAAAGTCTTTGCATGTCTGTTGCCTGGGGTTTGACATCTATTTTATAGAAAATTAACACTGTGTTGCCAGTACTGTTTTTCTTCTGGCAAATGCATTTTTCAGTTCTGCTACAGTCTTGTAACTTGTCCTGGAAACCTTCTCCGTTGGATTACAGAAAGCCCTAAAGAATACAGATGGTTTACAATGGG
Organism: Cariama cristata; assembly: GCF_000690535.1. Lineage (NCBI taxonomy): Eukaryota > Metazoa > Chordata > Aves > Cariamiformes > Cariamidae > Cariama > Cariama cristata. The sequence continues at coordinate 6,022 of NW_009598695.1, read as the reverse complement.
CCTCTCAGTCTGTTCTGCTTGAATTCCTTAAATTACTTGGAATTATGTAGATTTCTATAGGGCTAAAATCCAGTGTCATTTTCTGCTAAGTACCTTTTTTGGAGAACTAATTTAAGTGTGAAAAAAAAGTGGTTCCTATATAACCTGGCCAGAACCTGCAGCAGAGAACTCAACTAAATAAAACGAGTAGAGTAAAAACTTCACTGTTGATTTGTTTTCTAGATCCCATGAGTCAGTAAAAGCAGACTGCAAGAAGTCCATGTGGAAGCTGTAAAGCTGTAAGTAATTTAGACTGTCAGCTCTTAGGGACATAAGCTGACATTATTTATTTGTCCCTAACATCCTGGAAGAGCTGCTTTGAGATGTTACATGCTACCTCAGTATAAATAGTGATTATTTACTACCTATAATTAAAAGTAATTAAGCATACAATAATTTAGTGGGTTTATAGATACATTTAAAATGATGCAAATCTTCTGTTTAGAATATAATTCAGGAAAAGCTTATGTGCAAAAGATTTCTTGTGGAAAACAAACAGGCCTGTGATATACAAGTAATTTTGATGCTAATGCTGTCCACCAGGCTGTTTAGCGTAAGGTGTGGATCAGGTGTGGTGCTTGCAGTTTGGGTAGAGTGGAAGTGGTAAGTTTTTAATGGTCTGCAGACCTCGGCCAGGGGAAGGTTTCTGCAGATGCTCACAACAGGTGGGTTCCTCTCACACACCAAGGTTGAACTTGGAAACCCTGGTTCTAAACTCCAGACCTACCCCAACCTGAACTCTACCCATGGCTCCACAGATAAGAAAATTAAATGTTTGAGTCCTACTGACATCAGCCCACATGGTTTGTCAAAAAAAGCTCAGTTTTCAGCTTTTTTTTAAACTCTGAAGCCTGCATTCCTAGAGATTCTGAGGAGCAATGCTGTCTGGTCACCACCGCAGGGACGGCAAAATTCATATTTTGCTTTGCTTTCGAGTAGTCACGAGACAAAAGAGGCTCCCTGAATCTTGCTTCTCTCCAAAGAGATCAGACAAAATAAGGCAGAATATTACCCGTCTCGCTCCATATGCCCGCACAGGATGTGAACTGTGATGCAGACAGTGCAGGACATCTTAGGAATACACAGAAAGCCTAGTGAAAAAAGGAGAAGAGAGTGATATGCACAGGAAACTATCCTTCAAACGTCTAAAATCAAAGGTACAGCTCGAAATCAGAACAAACCACTTGGACACACACAAGTCTATGGACCCAGATGGGATCCACCCAAGGGTACTGAGGGAGCTGGTGGAGGTGCGAAACACACCA
>NW_009598695.1:0-4705 GCF_000690535.1 Cariama cristata | reverse complement strand
GCGGGTGAATGTCCCCCCCCAGCCACTTTCCATCATTTATGAGCAGTCCTGGCTAAACGGGGAGGTCCCAGTTGACTGGAGGTCAGTGAATGTGACGCCCGTCTACAAGAAGGGCCAGAAGGAGGATGCGGGGAATGACAGACCTGTCAGCCTGACCTCGGTACTGAGGAAGGTGATGAAGCAGACCATCCTTAGTGAGATCACGTGGCACATACAGGACAACCAGGTGATCAGCCCCGGTCATCATGGGTTGTGAAAGGCAGGTCCTGCTTGGCTAACCCGATCTCCTTCTATAACAAGGTGACCCACTTAGTGGATGAAGGAAAGGCTGTTGATGTTGCCTACCTCAACTTTAGTAAAGCCTTTGGCACCGTTTCCCACAGGAGGAAACTACCTGAAAGGAGGTTGTAGCGAGGTGGGTGTCGGTCCCTTTTCCCAAGTAACAAGCGATAGGATGAGAGGAAATGGCCTCAGGTTGCGCCAGGGGAGGTTTAGATTGGATATTAGGAAAAATTTCTTCACCAAAAGAGTTATCAAGCATTGGAACAGGCTGCCCAGGGAAGTGGTTGAGTCACCATCCTTGGTGGTATTTAAAAGACATGTAGGTGTGGTGCTTAGGGACATGGTTTAGTGGTGGGCTTGGCAGTGCTAGGTTAACGGTTGGACTTGGTGATCTTAAAGGTCTTTTCTAACCTAAATGATTCCATGCTTCTCAATCAGACCTACACAGGGAAGGAAAACAAGAACAAAAGAGTTTTAGCTGCATGATTACAAAGGAAACAAAGGAAAGCATCACCACCACCAGCAGGACAGATACGTAAAAGCTAAATATATTGCTTCAGTTTCCATAAGGAAGAAAATGTAACTCCAGAGAGCAGAGGCAGCACACTTAAGGGCCTAAAGGACATGGATATGGAAATAACTGCATGCAACACAGCCACGGAACTCAAGAGCTCTTTACCCTTCACTTCTGAAGACTAAATAATCTCCATCACTGAAATCTATAGGCTTTTTAGCACAAAATCTGTAGGTTTTTTAGAGCTAATGTTAGCCATCAGTGAGAAAAGACATGGAGGGAAGCAGAAAATGGGTTAAAGTGCAAGCTAGGCATGTTGTATGTAGACTAACCCAATATCTTTCTTTGATAAGATAATTACATTTGTGGACAAAGGAAAACTAATAAATCTTATCAACCTTTGGACTTTGGTAAAACATTTGATTTGGTATTACCTAGATAATTATTAGTTAAACTCGAGAAGATGAGGATTAACAGAAACACTATAAAATGCCGAAGGAAGAGTATTGGGGGTGAAAACTGCTGATGGAGCTGATAGCAAAATTGTAGGACTGGAGGAATTGGTCTTACTGAATAATCTCATTAGTTAGCTTGGCACAAAAAATGACAAGTCGGGTAATGAAATTTGCTAACGACAAAGTCGGGAGAGGTTTTTGATAGAGAAGAAGTCCTACAGGAAGAATTATATGATTGTTATACTCTAGTAACAGACATGGGATGAAATGTAACAGCATAAAATGCAGGGACATGCACTGAGAGATTGATAAAACTTCTGCTGCAAGTTAAAATTTGTTCACTATGAACAACAGAAGAGGAAGAACCACGTGCCTGGTGTAGTTATTAAAAAGGTAAATGCAGTCTTACATGTAGCAAGCCAGGTATTTTCAAGAACAATAAGAAAATATATACAAGGCTCTGGGTAAGATTTTGGGTCATCTTTCAGGTTATCGGTGTTCAGCAAACCTGAATTCAGGCTGGAATAGGTTCAGAGAATTGCCATCCAGATAATCAGAGGAAGAGAAAAGGAGTTAAGAGAGCGTGTCTTGCTGAGCTTGGCAAAATGAACAGCGAGAAGGGATCTGATTCCTCTCTGTAAACACATTCGGAGTTTAAGGTGGGCAGAGGGGGAGAATAAGCATAAGAATTAATGTGCTAGAGCAGATGGGCATAAGTTGATATGAAATGGGGAGAAGGGCTGTCACTGTCTCAAACAGCTTCTCAGTAGGAGACAAAAAAAAAAAAATAAAAAATCCACAATTTTAAGATGGAGCATGATAAGGCTGTGAGCTGGCAGCCAGAACTGGGCAAAGAGTGTCCTCCCAGGCCCAGCTCTGGCTTGCCCAGGAAAGGAGAACAGAGGACTGGCCCTATCCCATACTCACCTGGTTTACCCTGTACACCCAGCAGTACAGCATGCCCAAACATCACCAAGCAGTGGCCAAGGAAGCAAGCATGCAATGGCTATCTCTATACCATAGGGCAGAGCATACTGCCCTTTACCTTGCCCTCAAGTCCATCTCTACAGAGTACCCAGCCCCACCTCTCCTCCCTGCCCATCGTCTGCCTGCCAAGTTTGGCATTTCTCCATCACATTTTTTGGAGTGCTCAAAGACCGCATTGCCACCATAGAAAGAGCCACACCTGGTTTAGAATGAAAATGCTCATCGGCTGCCCTGGCTTTGCAGCACTGACAGTGAGGTTTTTCTGTTCGCAGCAGCTGCTAGGCAGAGGAGAACTGTTTGGCTGCGTAATCTCCAGCTGCTGACACCTGCATGACCCATTAGGTGCAGAAGATCAGGTGAGCTTGGGTGGGGGTGGCCTTGAGAGGGCTGTCTTTATCCTCTCTATAAAGTGGGCTGAGCTTTTATGTTTGTTATGAACTAATGACTCACACCTGAGAGGTAGTGCTCCTGGGCTTATGTGAAAAACAAACATTGTGCCTTTGTTGGAAAGAGCAGATCTTTCTCCTTGCCTGATAAAACAACAGTCATCATCATCCGCTGGTGTATGCTATATGGTTCCGAGGCTCTGGAATCTGACACAGGACCCATTTCTCAGGACCATTCTGTGTCCCCACAAAACACTACCACTGAGACATCCTTGACATCCGACCCTGCCGTGTAAAACTGCCTGCAGACAGCCTGGAACAGTCCTTTGTGCATGAACGCTTTCCTATCCATCTCCATTGAGCAGTGACTGCACAAATCCAGAGGACAGTTCAGCCACGGCACAAGTTCTTTGCTTCCACGGCCAATTAGCATCACAGATGTATAAGCTGATGCATGCACTCACAGTCCCAGGCTGTATCCTCTGCTCTTCACAAGTGCTGCCGGATCCATCTGCCAGCTCATCCCCTGCCAATCTCACCCCCGCCAGCTTCTGTGCACTGACCAAATGGTCAGTGCAACCTGAATGTGGAGGGCACATAAATCCATCAGTCCAGACGCCACCGAACGGATACAGTTCCCCTTTGTAATTGAAAGCTTCCACATTAATTTAGATGAAGCTATTACAGTTTGCAGTACTTATGTACTATATAGACTAGGGACATCTTCAGTTGCATGCATCAGTTGCAGAAGCCAGTGCTTCAGTGGATGTGTCCTCCCCTCGGGGCCTGGAGACTCACCAGGACACAAGAGCTTGCAACAAGCAGAGAAGTCTTGGGGGGTGAACAGGGCAAGGATGATGGTTCCTCCTCACCTCCACAATAGATCTTCATCATGGGCGGGGGAGGAATAAATCAAAGGGAGAAGAGAGCTAAGAGGCACAGAGATGCTACACAGCCAGGGAAAGAACAAATCATGGTGAACAACCAGGAGACTGGAGGAAATGCACCTGGAACCGGAGCAAGGCTCTTGTGCCTTGGCTGTGCTCAAACTGTGCATGTGGGTAATGCCTCTCCTCGCAGAGCTCCCCATCAGGCTTCACATGTGCCCAGGGTCCCAGCTACACCTTCCTTTCCAGCAACCTGTCCCGGACATTTTCTCAAGATATTATTTTGCAGGATTTTGCCCTCATTTGTTATGTCCCCAAACACTCTCACTGCCATCAGGATGCACCAAATAGCTGAGTCGATGAAGCTGACAGCAGGGGAGCTGAACATATGTGTACCTCCAGAAACACCCAGGAGCTTCTGAAACGCTGGCAGTCAGCCTCCCTCTATGAATCAGGGGGTCAGGCCTCCTTGTCACACCGAGCCAGAAGGCCGCTGAGCCGAGCTCCGGTGCGAGGGCAGCAGATGTGGTCACCGCTGAGCCGACAGCCCCCCGGCAGGGAGGGGAGCCTGGGCACGGCAGGAGGAGGGGAAGCAGGAGCGCAAGCGCAGGGAAGGTAGCAAATGCAGCTCTTTGGCTCAAAAAACCAGAGAGAAGGCTGCTTTGAAGAGGAGACAGGGTGTAGTGGAGGGCTGAGAGGTAAAATGTGGTAATTTGGAGGGCGTTACGCATGATTAGACCACATAGGGGAAAAGGAACAACACTCCCTTTTGTCCTTCCTTGCAGATAACTTTTATTTGATGTCCCATATTAAGAACTGTGCTATAGTCCATGATTTAGGTGCTGAATTTGGCTCTGCAAATGCACTCATAACCTTTCCCCAGTGCGCTCCTCATCTGTCAGAAGAATTTAAGCCATTCTGCGTCTGTCTGGCAGGACGGGTGGGACCTCCAGATGTTTCTCACTGCCCCTAAGGGCCCAGCTTGTATCTCTCCCAAACTCCGCCACCTTACCCACCCTGCAGAAACCTTCGGGGCCGCCGATGGGCAGGAAGGTACCCACACCACGAGAAGTGCCGGGCTACCCCGCCTTCCCCACGCACGTCCTCATCCCCGTGAATTTCGGAGAAGGCACCATTTTCCACATTCCCCCTCCAGGGCACTGAATCCCCCCGACGCTCGTAGGTGCTGCCCCT
>NW_009598694.1:0-40118 GCF_000690535.1 Cariama cristata | reverse complement strand
GCACACGGTGCCTTCTGGACGATGCTCCTTTGCAGTAGCCACAAAAGACCGGGAATAAAAACCAGCGGAGATCCTGGTTTCAAAGCAGCGGGAGAAGGGAAGACACCGATATTTTCCTTTGCGTTGACCTCGCGGAAGGTGCCCTAACCTCGCCGCCGAGGGGAAAGCCAAACCACCCCAAAATGTTTCAGCATGGGCGTGCTTTACATTAACAATCTGCAATTGGCTCTATACATACTTAAATAGGGACATTATTAAGCTTGTGCCTGTTCAGACATATGCCCCTAGCAGGGGTGCTGGCTTCTCTTATTTTCTTTGGCTATCGTCTTGAAGAGAAGATAGCAGAGCCATTTTTTTTGTACACGCGTGGTTCCCAAGAAAGTGGATTTTTACGTCCCCGTACAGACAAAACACTCCATCCTTCCCAAGTGCTATAGGTAAATCCGATCTTAGAAAGACTGACGTCCTAGGCAATGATTTTCAGGACGTTTCCTTTTCCTCCAGCAAAAGCCAAAGGCAAAAGGGCAGCAAGCGTTAAAACAGAGAGCAAGTCACCTCATGGGAGCTGTATCCCACAAATGGGCTGGATTCAACACACCTGAGGTACTGGCACAGTCACTGCAGACCTGTTCAGCATCTCTTTCTTTCATAAAATACAGTCCTGTCCTCCCTGACGCCTTCACATTCACATTTTCAGGGCAACAGGATCCTTGCTCTTCAACACGGGTGGCTAGTCATGAAGTTTGATGTGTATTTACACAGAAAAACTGTGATAAACCTCTGGTGCTGCTTATTTTCGTACTCAGTCTCTACTCACCTTTGCCCAACTCATAGCCATGTCTTTCCTGTTTCATCTCATTTTTTTTCCACCCCGTTTCCCTTATCAACTACTGACCTTAAGCTCCCACCCGATTTTCTTTCCCCAGCTGTTATCCCCTGTCTCCTGGTCTCTCTACCAGCCTCCCTCCCCTCTCCTCCTTACTGAAGAGTACTTTGTGTCGCCATCCCTCAGCTCCTTAAGGGGAGTTTACTTCAGTCCTGCTCTACATCGGTACCCATGTCCCGTGGCAGGACATTTATCCTATTGCCATCCTGATCCACGCCAAAAGGCTGAAGTCAGAAAGTGAAGCCTTTTGTCAGGACATCTACAGACCATTCTGCCTGGGGAGCCCTGGCCAGGGCACTGCCTTCTACCCGTACCCCACTTTTGGACTTGCCGACACAGTAGCTGGTTCCACACTTGTTCCCATCAGTGCAAATACGGTTGTGCTTTAGACAATGAACTGTGGGGAAAAGCACTCCCCGTGCCTCTGGAGGTTTCCTCGTTTGCAGGGCTCCCACTTGCCTCTGAGAACAGACTTGGTGAAAGTCAGCATTTGCTGGAGCCTTACGGCTCCTCTGGGGAAACCCTGTGTGTTCAAATCAGGTTTTGGAGAAGGCAGAGAAGCAGCAGCACTGAGGGGTGGTGAAAGACCTGTTCAATATAACATGCTTGAGCAGTCCCTTCAGGGGATTGTTCTTCAAAAACCACACTCGGATATTTTACAGCTCTGTTTTGATGACTGATCTCCTGCGAGTAGGACTCTGGTGATGGTAACGTCTCACCAGAGGTTTGGGTGAAGCAGCTGAGGGCTCAGGGAGCTGCTGCCGATGGAAAAGCTGGGGTCAGCGTGCTCTCAGGCTCAGGCAGACTCTAGCTACAGCAGGAGCCGGTTTCTGGTAAGAAATTGGCACTATGCTGGAGAAGAAGCATTGCAGACCCTGAGCCGAGAGGAGGAAGTTAAAAGCAGATGAGATCTTTGTGGGTTTGCAGTAACCGATGTCTGACAGGAAGAGCGAATTCATGCCAGCATAAAGGAAAGGAAAAAAAAAGAGGAGGGTAGTAGTGAAAAATCCATATTGTTCACTCAGTAACTAAAGAGTCGTCTGACTCCAGAAGAAAAACAGTGGATTAGTTGCAAGAAGAAACATAAGACTATTTCTGTAGCGCTTTCTGAAACTGAAGTTTTGCTCCTTTATTATTGCTAGCCCTTTAGGACTGAAAACACCACCTTCTCCTCTCTGCAAAACTCTTCTGTTTTGAAATTTTACAGGTTCCACGGTTGTTGATTCAAATGTTAATAGTTTGTACTCAGAAAAATACCATACAAATGGATTAATCACAAAACAACTTTCTGTAAAAAGAAACTTCTGTGTCGCTGGAAGCGAGGAGGTGACTTAGTTCCCAGTGTTGCAGAGAGACGAGGGGACACTGAGAGGGCTTGGCAGGGAGGGAAAGTCTTAGTACTGGTTGTGGAAAGTGGATCAAGCATAAAGCTCCAGGGAGTGTCATCCATTGCCGGAGGTGACTTTTTGGACAAGCATAACATCTTCTACATCTTCATCCTGCTCAGTCCCACTCTCCTCCATAGACAGCAGTTACAAATTTCCACAGCCACTTGCTCTCACCGCAGTGTGACCGTCCCCTGTGTGCCTCAGAATTTCCTCGCTCGGCAGACTGCTCCCCTCCAGATTCTTCCGTTCCCTGTGTCCCCCGTATACCTTTCCTTTCCTTTCTCCTTCCTGCTTCTTCAGTAACTTCCTGAGCTACACCTGAATTTTCCAGTTTGCACTGCCGTCTTCAGCCTTGCAACTTGTTTTCCCCTCTCGTTGCCCATGTTGCAGTACGGTTTAGCAAAGCAACAAGAAATTCCTTTCTCACACCTCTTTTCTCTCTTTGCTTCTGGTGCATTTTCTATTCCTCCCGTGGCTGAAGCTCATGAATGCCGTTCAGCTTCTGCCACACACCCAAATGACCAGCAAATCCTGCCTGTCTAACTCGATCTCTTCTCCGCGACACTTTTTCTCTTCCGCATTTGTCAAGGAGGAACGGTATTTTGAGTATAAAGGTGATGCTGACTTAGATAACACTCTCTCCTGTTAAGAGAGGAAGACCCCCTTCCCAGAAAAGGAAGGGAATCAAAGAGGAGCCTTCCCCCATTGAGCCTGCTCTAATGCACCTGGTGAAATTTTGGAAAGGCTTGGGTAGCTCTTCAGAGTCCCACTCACATTCCTCGTGATTAGTAGAAGACTACGGGAAGTTTTTTCATGGATATCACTGTCAAAAACCAAAGCTGGCAGCTCCCTTTAATGAGCAGTTGTCATGCTGATATTTAAGAAGTCAACTCATAAAATTATCACTGTAGCCACGGAGGCTCATCTTTCTCACCCAGAAGAAGTTAGACAGGACACTGTGACAAAAAGACCTTGGTAGCATTGGAGTCATCGGAGTTTCAGGGCTGCTTCTTCCCTGGGGCTGCTATTCAGCAGGGACTCGACACTGGTCCACGCTGCTTTTCAGCAGCAAACGGGTCAAACAGCTGCTGGGATGCATTTAGTTGCCTCTGACGTGCCTTCGGTAAAAGGCAGCGAGACAGCGCAGTGTAGTCGCGGTGGAACTAATGAGCTAAAAGTAGAAAGCAGGAGGAGACAACAGCAGGTGGTTTTAGCAGGCGGGAAAACGAAGGTTTATATTTCCACATGCCGCAGAGGATGATTTTAGCTATTCGGGTAGGTATTTGAGTGGAAATCCTCTCTGCCACTCACCAGGCTCAGTGGGAGATATGCAGAGACGCTGCTCTTAGAGCCTGGTTGCCCCCCCATATCCATTTCACTGGTCCCGGTGGGGTGGGTGGGTGGCGAAGCGCAGAGCTGGATCTATTGACAGCTGCTCTCGGTTCGACCAGAGGTGATACCAGCCCTCTCCCTCAGTTTTGCTAAGATTCCCCGTGCGGTGTGCTGCAATGGAAGCAGCAGCCAGGAGTTACTTTTTCCTCCAGAAGCTGTAGAAGGGAGTGGGTTTCATCTCTGGGGGACAGACCTTGCCAGAGACAGCCATCATTTTATCACTTGTAGCCCTTGGGGTGACACATGGAGGTGGCTCACGATCTCATGTGGCTGGAGGAGCTGTGAGGGCAGGGGGTGGAAGCCAGATGTTCCTCCTGAGTTGGACAGGGATCTCTGCGACACACAAGACAGGCGTCGGAGGGTTGCGACTGTAGGTGATCATCCCAGGCGAGCAGGGATGCTGGCAGGGCAGGAGGCACGAGCTGCCTGCAACGCTTCCAGGGACACTTCCCTGGAGCTCCCTCCCTCCGTGTGCTTTACAGGGCAAGGGGAGAAAGGGTAAGGAAACAGAAGGTGTTGCAGGAAAATTCACCCAGACCAATCCCCAAAAGGGTGCAAGCTCTTATAGAAGCCGGAGAGGTTTTTTTATAGTGTCCTTGTGATATGCATCATTTTCCTGTCCATCAAGCACCTGAGTAACTTTGTGCTCATGAGCCATCCCAGTTACACCTCTGGAACCACATTGTTCCTCTAAAATAGTGTGCAGCCTTTGCCATGATGTTACTAAAGGGGAACTCCTGTACTCAAATCACTTGCAAGCCACAAGTATGTTTCCAAACTTGTGAAGGTGGCAATGGCACCTTCACAGCACTCAAACAACATGCAGAGCACTCCTGAGTCACTCCTCCACTTCTTCATCCTTCTGCCGAAAAAATTAATGTGGGGGATGGGGTTTATTCGTGTAAAAATACGTACCTTGCAAAGGGACATCTTAAATACTTGGAGTGTCAGCAGTCTGGCTTAACATCACCTAAGGCAGCAGCTGAACAGGGTGCAGAAGCCTCGGAGCAAAACAGTGTCTCGACGAAGGAGACAAAGGGCAGGTGTTGGGAAGCCATCAGACCCGTTCTGCTCATCCCCTGCTGACCCAGTCCAGCTCATCCTCAGGGTAACGCAGACTATCTGCATGGAGAGACAGAGGGACGCTGTCTCAAAGGGGAAATTTGGTAATTTGGACTGCTGTTCTGAAGAGGGTAACACCTATGACACCTTGGAAGCTCACTGTTTAAAAATATTGTTCAGTGCCTTTTTCAGGACAGAGGAGGGACAGGCAGAGGTGAGACGACTCTCTAAGAGCGATTACTCCAGGTAATGTGGACTTGGAACCGAGTGTTGTCATTCAGTGGGTTACTACACTTGGCATAAATAAAACCCCGCTCCTGAGGATGCCTGAACCTCACCAGTTGGGTTTAAAAATAAGAACATAAATAAATACTACACTCTGTTTTGCCACACTTCCAGTCTATCGCTCCAGTGAGCCAGCAGAAGCTGCCGTTGTCTCGCGGAAGCGAGTGGTGGGATACATTCCTGCACCCATCCTCCTCCTCCTCCTTTCTGCAGACTAACAGCTGTCACAGGGATTTACAGAAACTGCACCTATTCCAGGAGAACGGGAGTCACCTTTAACATTTCCTTAAAAAACAGGTATCACCAGATGTTCCAGTCAAGAAAAAGATGAAGATGCATTTTAAAAGATCAGAGAGGCTGAATCCAGGCTGGAGCAGAGTTTGGTCCTACTTGGACAGGCAAAAGCTGGGGTCTTGCCTCCGGTGACAGACGGAGTGCCGGGCAGTATCTCAAATCACAGTCATGCTCCCCTGCTCACTCTTGCTGTCTCCTGCCTGGAAGGATGAGTCCCGATCGCTACAGACCGTCAGCAGGTTTCTGACTGCAGGGCAGGGGAAAGGAGCCACTGCTTTGCTCCTCATGTCACAGCAGAGCAATAAGAAGTGTGTTTGAGTGACATATGTCACTAAGGGCAGGACATGACAGTTCCCATTTTTCTGTCATTGACCTACCCCTCATCTCTAGCCTTACTGCAGGAGCCTTCTCCATGACAATGTCTGAAGGCTGCCTGAAGATCTGCCTCCTCCAGATCTCTGTGGTGCCCACCTCATTAAAAAACCTTCTCTTGCATTGGCTTTCTTTCCCTGGTAAGCTTCAAAGCTGATATTGGTGCTCTCCACCTCCTCAAAGGTACATTTCTGCGTAGGAACCCCCACGTTCTGAGGCAGATTAGCGCAAAACCATCAGATCTTCTGCTCATTCCTCCATAGGGTTTGGGCTTAGGATCCCTCACAGAGGGACAGGTCCACGGTTAGAAAACAAAGCTTTTGATTTTAGATAAGTTTTGACCTGCACATTTTGCAGCAAACTTTAGCCAAGTCTTCATTTAGCTGGTTCTTCCATAATTCCTCTATCCTGGATACTCCAGCCCTACTATCTACTTAATTCTCATTATTTTTGCTTACTTATTCCTCCTGTGCATCAGAGATGCTTTGCCCACTTTCCCATTTCCTACAGCTTACAACACCCCAGAAAGTGGGACACTAGTGGCTGCGGCAAGGACCATAACAAGGGAGAACCGTACAATGCCCACAATGGAAAAATATTTTAAAGAAGCTAAAGGAGGAAATAATTAAGCAAGGATCTCCCCTCTGTGGGGAGTTAATTTAAAAAACAGGCATGTCCTTCATAGGTCTAGCAATTTCCCAGCTACCTACCTCCATTAGTTAATTAAATTGATTAATGATATTCTTAGTCAAGGAAGACTTGCAACAGTCACAAAGGAGAAGATGAAGATGCAGGCAGTCGCTAGCCTTTGCATCCCTTGTTGTCCTGTTCCAACAGGCGATGAAGATTTCCTCTCTGTGAGTGGCTGGAAATCCGCTATAGCCCGGAGAAGTTGTTTCTTTTTGCGGTTTGGGAACTCAAGTAGAAGGTTTTCATCCAAAATGTTCCATGTTTTAAGTTTTAATACATCCTAATTAGGTATCGACTGCCCAGTTTCACTCTTCTCGTCCCTTCCCCAGCCAGGGCTCAGGATTCCACATGTCCTCTCTGAAGGGGTTTGGACCTGGCCATGTCACCGCATCAGGCTCTGAGCAAAACCCTCCACTTTTCTGCTTTTGGGGACAGCTGAGACACACACCGGCACGGAGAGCCAGTGCCATCTTGTTCATCCCTTGCTCATCTGGAGGTAACACACAGTAGGTGCCAAACCATCACTTGGTGTTTTACCTGGACATGGTCCAGAGGGGCTGGCAGCAAAGCCTGGGGAGTGCCCGGGTGTGGGGTCCAAGCCCCCGAGCTCGCCCTCTGTGCCAGCTGGGTTCTCTGCAGGCTTGCCTGGAGCCAGTGCTGAGTTGCAGCATGGCAGTGCCTTCGGTGAAGGCTCTGCTGACTCTTCCTTATGGATGCAATACAGAAATATCTTTCTCAAGCTGGAAAGAAAAGAAAGAGGTAGCAGTCTGGAAGGCACGGATAGGTGGTGTATGGCACAGCGGGGGTTAACCACAGAGGAAGGGGGCTGGCTGGCAGGAGGCAGAAGCAGATGCAGAAGCTGGGGTGGCTCTTCCTCTGTGCTCCCGCCTCAGAGGTGGGCATGGGGACCCTCACAAGGAGCAAATTAATGCTATTATTCATTCATCTCTGGACTCCTCCAGTCATTTAAAAAGAAATAAAAATCAGGAGTACAAGCAGCCCCTTCTTTCACAGGACTCAAACAACAAAATATTATGACCACAATTCAAGCTTCCTAAAGACTTCCCCTCCTCACAACCCAAACATGATACCAGTTACTCCCAGTCCTACCTGCCCAAGCTGCCACTGGAACAGCTGGGCTGGTAGCACGGTTGGGTTGGTGGGTTTGGGAGCTGCTGAGTCCCCAGCGGGCCCAGGGTTGCAGCTCTCGCTCCCCCTTCCCCTGAGAGTGATTGGGCAGAGGGTGGGGGTCCCCGGGGTGCTCCCGGCCAGCATCGCTTGGTGCCTAGCTGCACGAGTTCTTCAAGCTTCAAAATGCTCAAGCCCTGGTTTCGGCTGAGGGAGCAGAGAAATGGGAGAGTGTTTTGGTTTTTGGGGGCTAGGGAGGAAAAAGAGCCCCAGGTCTCACCCACAGCAGCAGCAGCAGCCCCCCAGCTTGGGAGGGGGGGATGGCTGCAGCCCAGGGACCCCTGCTTGGTGGCAGGCAGCTGCGCTGGGGGGTTGGCAGGGGGAGAGTGAGCCTAAGCCCACTTGGGTACTGCCGGTGGGAGGTTTGTGGGTTAGACCGTATGGTCAGCCTCCGGAGTGGGCTGTACAACTGCATTTTCATTGACCCAGGGATAACCACCATCTCGAGTGACCCCGATTTCTGTTGCAAAGATCCCAGCTTTCTCTGGCTTTGGAGAGCTAAACTAACTGTGTGATATGATCAAAGATGCACCCAGAAGTTTAAGGGAATACTAAAACATGGATTCTGTAATATTTTTTAAAAGCTGGTGCTCGAGCACATGTTTCCAACTGCTCTGCAAAGTGCAGCTTGCAGGCACCGCACGGGTGCTCAGCAAGGAGGGGCCCTCCCCACCAGCAGTGGGGTGGGGACATCAGGGGTGCGGTGGGATAAGCATGGGCTAAGAAATGGGGTCAGCCCCTTCCCTGGTCTGAAGCAAGCTGTTCCTTCATCGTCTGCGTCCATGTGAGGAAGAAACTTTTCGGTGTTTTTGTTGCAGAACCAGACTCTCTGAATATACGTCCTCTCCTGCACCATCTGCTTGGGATCAGATAGACCAGTCCTTAAGGATATCCCTGAGCACCTGTGGCCAGTCTTATATGTTCTGCACCTGTCAGTACTGGTATAGACTTTATAAACTTATTTATAGATTTATATGAAGTTGTTTAATCATCTTTCACAGATCCTTTCACAAATCACCCACTGTCTTCCAAAGCTGGAACAGACCAAATTAAAAAAATGATGTAAGAAAAGCATTTATTAACCGTACCTTCATACATGGAAAACTGAGATTAAACATTCTGCGCAAGGTTACACATGCTGAGGTAGGAACTGAATCCAGACCTCCTAACTCCCACCACACTGGGTGACTCTATCCCAGCATGAACTTTCCTTTCCAGGGAATATTCTCAGCTATATCAATACCTAGTCCCGTTGTTAACTTCCTTGTTTTCTCTTTTTATATTTTGAAGACCTATTTTTCTTGTCTCCTTTCTATGAAATCCTCAGATGGGTTGGTGCACAGGTTCCTTTCTAACCTCTAGTAGATGGAAATTAAACACACTGTTTATAAGACCGTCTGGAAATCTAGTCTTTGAAAGGATGTTTTGTTTTAAAACAAGAAAAAAAATCCCTACACTTTATGTTCCACTGTGAGTGTGAGCCCAGCACTAGGTTTTTGGTTTTTAGTGAAGCTTTGCTCATGCTACCTTCTCCCTCAAGAGCCGGCTGCTCCTGCGATGGCATCAGACAGTCCCTGGGAGAGCCAGCGGCACCGGAGGGGGGGCCAGGGCCACCCCAGCCGCGCAGTGACAGCTGCAGTTACTCGCACTGCCATCGCCGCTCAAGTACAAGATCTGGCATCAGCCGCTTTATTGTTACTTACATTTGTTTTAAAGTTATGAAGGACACCTCGACACAAGCAAGAAGCTAGTCTTCAGCTTGGCAAATAACTCTTCCTTACCTTCTCTAAAGAGACAGCAGGCCTGCTAGATATTCCTTTGGACATGGTCCACCGGGACGAGGCTGGCATCTTCACTGTTCTGATGTCCACTGATACACAAGAAGGAAAGGCTTTGGAATGTCAAATGCAGGTTAGGACCTGTTATCTCTTTTTTTTTTCCCCTCTCTCTTCTGGCCAAGGAGAAGAGAGCATTTGGTGCACTACCCTGCGCACCGCTCCGTGCAGTGGCAGAAGAAAAAAGCCAGTGAGAACAAGGGGTGCCGAGCAGCAACCCCGCACCTGGCTAGGGGCAGCAGCAGGGAAGTCAGTGTGCCGCTAATGGGAAGCTCGACTACCTGTAATTAACCTTCCTCTAAAGTGAATTAATTGCTCAGAAGGAAGAAAAACTGTTAGAGGTGTTCATGCCCTGTGGAACTATACAAATAATCCAGTCATACCAAAGTTGCATTTGATGCACTGTTAAAATCTTGGGGTTTTGAGGGTGCGCTTTTTTGTTATCTTTTTTTTCCCTGTTTTTTTAAGAGACAAGCTTCTAAGCATTTACTACACAATATTGTTAAAGCCACAACCTAGAAATCCAAATCGGCAGCTCCTTACGGATGACAGGATCCTCGACCAAGAGGAATTCAGCCATAAAGTAACCGTGGGATTCGGCATCTGGGATTTTTCAGTGTGAAACAGATCACCTTTTTGTTCCATAGACGTTGCTCCTCCCTGCCCAATCCTGCACTGATTCCAGTAGCTCAGAGAAAGGGAAAAACTGACATCTAGAGCAAGGAGCAGAAGAGAAATAGGAGCATTAGGAAAGCACGTTAGACTGTGAAAATTGACAAGCAGGAGAGAGCAGCTGCTGACAAAGCTCCCCGTTCTGCGGCCATCCTGCTACAGTCCAGATCACAACAAAATATCCCAGCAAGCGCATATGAGAGCCATCAACCTGTTGAACGTTCCCTGATGAAGGCACTTCATGTGCTTGTTGTGAGATTAGATACTACACAATATTTGTAAAGATCTGCGTTGCCAGTGTAGTGGAATCACATATCATCAACAGTGATTTAGCAATCAATGTTCAGCGGTTGTTCTTTCCTGCACTGCTGTGAGACTCAGGTGTTTGCTTCCCCAGAACCTACAGAAGATAGCGGAGCCACTGCAAATTATTAAAGCCTAACATCATAGAGGGTATCAACACTGGTTACTTTTAGCTGTCCTTCAGGTTCTCTTTATCTCCATGAGTTTACAATGCTTCTACCGTGACACAGAGAGGACCAGCTTACAGTTATTGAGGCAGCGCTGCAAACAGGCATCTCTCTCATAGCCTTGGATCCACAAACCAAACCAGTAAAAGACTGGCTAGTTATCATCACGCTGGGAACGGGAGCAAAAATGGAGCAGTGAAAAAGAGAGGCCCAAACAGCTCATGGTTCCTACATCTGATGATTTGCAAAACCGGTCTCTACACAGCACTGATCCATTGTTCTACCCCAATGAGTTTATATGTGGGTTTTTGTTTTGTATTCACGTAAAGTAAATATAAATACCTACGCAAGCTTCTCTGACACATCTGTATGCAACTTGAGGAGTTCTCTGCCAGTACTTCCCTTTGGGGTAAACCTTGACAGACAAAAATACTGAAGCATCTTGGAGGGTTATCTTGTGCCTCTGCTGATGTTGTATTTCACATATAATGGGACTGGGTTGGTATGAAGAAATTCAGCCTGGAAGTTTTGGCAGATCATAAATTACTGAATTTGAGATTCTGTGCTGAGAATATGCATCCTAGTCCTAAGGCGCTACTGAGAGGAGGATGAGGGTGGAATCACAGATCAGGCTTGTGGAACAGTTATATCAATATTGGGTCTCAGTGACCACAATTGGCCGTTCTTGATCCCTAATGTCTCAGGCACCTTCACAATTGGAAAGCTCCACCAAAAACATTAGAAAAACAATTTAAATAAAAGGGGACAATGGAGAAATAACTACTTTTTAAGCTTAAAAAAGTAATCTTGCACAGGAAGCACCACTAGCCTTTTTCACAGTGGGAAACTTATTTCCATCATAGCTGCTTGTTCTTCAAGAGCTGATTTAAAGAAAGGCTCACAGATCCTAGTTAATGAAGATCTTATATAAAGTTTTGCCAAATAAATGTGGTTGTTAATTTGCATGTGAGAGGTAGCTACTATTAGATACCAAAGATGTAACCCTCAGTTGCTACCACAAGGGTTAAGAAATCATTCTGTGTAAGGTGGTCTCTCACTTACTCATGAAATTCAACAACAGAGCGGCTGAAGTGGCTCATCGCCTTTTCTAGGTCACTAGTGTATCTGCCAGGTTTTTAAATGTTTCACCTTCTATAGCCAAAGCAGGTAGAAGGAAAAGTATTAAGGCCTATTTGTTCCAGTTTAGTAACAAGTTTAACCCAAACTGAGGAAGTGTGATGACGGTATTTTTTGCATCGTCTGGACATACTACTGACCTACTTAAGGGAAACTGCTTTTTACCTAAACTTGATCAAAGTGTTGCATTTACAGCTCAGTACGAGATACAGAAAAACATTGAACCTAACAGTTTTTACCTGTCCATAGACAGAAGCAGGCCTACCCAAAATACTTTATGCAGAAATAAAATGTAAACAGTGCAAGAAATGACGTCTACAGGTACTTGAGATGGCGTGGCTCAAGTCCGCATTTCGTGTTCTCCTTTACACTGCTGTTTACAAGAGAAGGGCGCTGACTGTGCACACGAGGAAGATTTGTTCGCATTGTTTGCCCAACCAAAGAAAGTTGCTTTTGTAGGAAGCAGTAGAAAATGTTTATCCCAGATTGTTTTGTGTCTCTGGTCTAGAGGATTCACATGAGTTCTAGAGGACTGCAGCAGCTACAGAGCAAACTGATAGTAAGTGGCAGCGGTGGTGTAAGTACACCTAACTGCTCCTCCTTTGTGGAGCCACACAACAGAAGGCGGTTTTCCAAAAAGCATTCTTCAGCTGACTGGGTCACACCTCTTCCATACCACGCAGCAGCACAGTCCAACGCTTTGGTAAGTACTGCAAGACCAAAGGCTTGATGTCACTACAGATTTGAAGTATAGTTACATATGATAAATGACAAAACGATCACCTTAATAAACTTCACCTCCTGCAAATTGTCTTTACACACACACCACACCCCCACACTCCCCCCGAAGTTATTTTGACCCAACATGTAAACCAGTATGTCTCAAACTGTTGTCATCAGGTGCAGATTTTCCATTACACACAAGTCCCGGGCTAGCCTGTGTAGCAGCTGTTGTGAACTTCTTGTGGCCACTTCTCTGAAGCATTTGGGAACACGGTATGTTTAAGAGCAAGTATTATCTTGCATTCTATATCCTAAGCCTAGAATTTAGGCTATACAAAAACCTAGATGAACCATCAGGTTTGTCTAAAGCCTGTATTTAAATTATTCCCTGCAATTCAATTGTGAATGTAAGCTTATTGTGTATTAGCACAAAGTAACACTGACTTTTGTTACTTGGGTTGACTTCTTTTTACTTTGTTGCAAATGTATTTGATCAGAGTTCTGACTTGGCTTCTTTCTAGATTGAAAGAAAATATAAAAATTACTAGAGAAATTACGTATCTGTTTAACTAGCTGTGTTTAGAGACAAAGAATAAGAGTGACCCAGGGTATTTTATTTCATAAACAGTATCCTAAATCCATTTGGATTATGGAATGCCATAAACAGTATTCTTGCATCCATTCACAGCAAAGCAGAGACAAGGCTCCCATCCTTGGGGCGAATGCAAGCCACAGAAGTTAGAGAACTGCTAACATCCAGATCTCTGCCGAACTGATTTCAGTTAAAAAATAAATTAAATATACGAATGAGGAAACAGCTACCAGTTACCCTTCCCATTTCAGGACTCAGAGTTTTAGAAATGGTCATTTCAGTCTAACAATTATTCATAGGTTACATACACGTACAAGTATGTGCAATACCGTAAGAATTACCACTTCCACCCGTTCTTCAAATGGACGGCATCCACAAAATGCACCATGTAATACAACGCTGTTGCCACTTACAACTGTATAAGGACAAATAGGACCATCCGGTTGTTAAGTCTAACTGTCGGAAGAAACAGTGCCCACGCCAAGGATTGAGGTGCTCCTTTCTGGCTTTAGCTTCCAGGCAACAGACGTGTTGAACCGCTCCCCAGCTGACTAACGCAACTTCTCAACCCTTGACAGTTACAGGCCCCAAACACCATAACCCGGCAAGGCGCAGCCACCCCTCTCTCACTTCCTATTTTCACAATTCCCTGAGCCTCAATGCCTCCCACAACCACCCCTGCAGCCATTTCCCATGCTTTTGCATCCAGTTGCCTCACTATTTCTGTACACTACTCTCCTTAATTTGGAAAGAACAAAAAATTAAAAATACTGACAGCTCTCCACATTGAGACTTTTGCACTTTGGTTTACAGAGAACAATTTTCTTAACATTTCCTCATTTGCCTGGATCACCAATAAATACCAGTAAAACCATCAGAGCCGGAAGGTTATTTAACTTCAGTGTTTCAGATCCTTTGTTTTCATTTTACCAAGAGTTTTCAATTGAAATTTTTATGGATAAAACATAATAAAAAGAATAACAGTATTGAGCAATAACCAGTAAGTTAGAACTTGTTTTGTCACCAATTTCTCCTGGTATATTGTATTAAGGTTTTAAAATAGTTGGATGTGTGTTAGTGTTTCTTTTAATTACTTGTTAGTAGTTCCTGGCACTGACATTCAGAAATAGTTAATAAAATTGCATTTCAGACTCTTACTCTCTTAAAATTACAACAAAACTCTCTTGGTGGCATTCCCTGGCAACCAGGACGAAACGATTTTTGCTGTGAGGGCTTTGTAGTCCTATTCCTTTTGCTGTGCCAACATCGACATTCAACCAGCCACACGGCAAGTCATTTCAGGGGGCAAAACTTGCTAGAAATCTAAACAAAGCCAATAGTATTTCTCTCCTTAAACTATCCCAGCACGACTCCAGCGAGTGCCAAAGACGGCACAAGAGAAAGCCAGAATACCCACTCTGTTTACCCATCCCAGTAACCACATGCTGATTCTCAGGGAAGACAAGGCTCCCAAGAAGACAGAGAACTGCTGACTTTATTATCCATACAGCAATAGCAAGTCTTGTTTAACCTACACTCCAAGGTGACACAAAATGCAGGACAAAGGACAAGAAACCACATCTCAGTGGAATTAACTTTTATTGAGGGGAAAAAAGGTTTACATGTAGTTGTAGGTTTTTCCATCCATACTTTCAAAACTCCAAAAAGGACTGGAAACAAAACTTGCTTAATCATTATTGCAATACCAAAAAGTTGGTGGGTTTTGTCGTTGTGTTTTTTTTTTTAAATGAACAGCAAATTATATAACTAATTGCTATGTTCAATAAATATTTTTTCTTCTGCACCGATTAAGGGGAAATAGTCAAATACAGTAAAACCCCCAGGATTTTTACAGTTTTAACTTCAAATGTTACCCACTGTGTAGCAATCCAGAAACTTTATAAAACACAGCCTTAATTTTGAGTGTACAAGGATGTATTTTCCCAGTCAGTCAAATACCAAATTTTGCTCCAGCTCAAATAGTCTACACTCAAAGCAATTACCTGACCAAAAAAAAACAAAAAACAAACCAAAACCAAAAAAACCAAACTCCTCTGGTTCATATCTAAGTAAATTCGTCATTACAGAAAAGGCTCAAAGTCATTACTTGTTTATCAAAGTAACAGGTAAACATTTTAACAGAAAGATTAACAAGTTACTTGGAAATGTAGGTTTATATTAAAGTATCTTGAGTGTGTATACTACATATGACATGCAAGCTTTAAAAATATCAATGCTCTCTTCTAATTAGTCAGGAGTCCAATTGTTTTAAAAACAAAATAGGAATGACTTCCAAAATGTATCAGCACTTTGGGTTCTCCATTTCATTTTGCTTAAGATGTTTTACTACACAAAAACTACAACAATTACAATATTGAAGAGTATTACAATAAGGGGGGATGGAAAACAGGAATATTTCAACTGAAAATATGTATATTCTAAATGAACCAAAGATTTGTAAAAGAGCTGGATAGAGGACAAGGAAGGGAGGATGGGAAGGAAAGCAGTAGGGAAGCTAAGATCTGAACTTCGTATTTAAAAATCGTGTCCTCAACTAGCTCTTCTGATCTTCAGTAGCGTCCTGGAAAAAAAAGAGAAAAAGGCAATTACTATAAACCAACTGTACACACATCATTTCAGCTTTAATGCGCCCAGTTTTTTTTGCTTTCACATTCAGAATTTTCATCGATCAATTAATACTAGTAACAACAAGGTTTAAGCCAGCCAGATTCTATTTATTCAATTGTATTTACTTACTTGGACTATAGGAACGGGATCTTGATCGTGATCGGTATCGACTATAGTAAGGCGATGGTGATCGTCTCCTTTAAAGGAAATTAAAAAAGAAACCCAACAACATCCATTATGAAAGAGGTCTTATTCATACCACTTCTGCAGAACAGAATCATTTCCTTAGCACTGAAAGATTTGGCTTGCATGAATGATTTCAGCTTTATTTGGTTGTGGCTTACAGTTATTTAACAACTGCTTTAATATTTCTTTATTTGATGTGTTTAAAACTGTAAGATATTCCCAGACAAAGAATTTAATAAACTCTCACTAGCCTTGCAAACACATGGAAGTGCTTTTCCAGATGTCTACAATTCTTGTTGAACAACATTCTCTGAAACTAGATAACTTTCAAAACAGTGAGATGGTTATGAAATGTCAGGCATTAAAAATCCCATCTACAAATAATCCCTTTTTAAACAGCACTGCGTATCAGCTGTCCCTGGTTCTATATACAGCATGGAAAAAATGAATTCCCATTCTATCTGTCCACTAAATTCGTAGGGCATGTGCTCTACCTCCTTCAGGTAGCAAAATTAACCCCTCGCCCCACTGTTTACTGTATAACCAAATTACATCAACACTGAAGATTATGACTACTTTAATACCACAAAACCTAACGTAATGAGGCTCTAACACATAGCAAGCATGTATGCAGAATCTTGCTACAAACTGAGTAATGTTTTTTGTCACCTAAGTTTTCCTTTTTTGCCCAACAAATCCATTGTTCCTACAGAAATGAAATAAAAATTACTTACCTGTATCTGTAGTCATATTCTTCATATCTGTCATACCCTCTGTCATACCCCCTATCGTAATATGAGTCACGGCGACGACCTGCTCCACCGCCACCACCTCCTCCACTGCTATTAGGGAGAAAGCAAAAAAAATTACTCTAGATATCTACTCTTCATCTTGATTTAAATTATTTAAAAGCTTTTTTTAAGTGTTCTTGTAAATCAGACACTTGAAGACTGTGCCATGAAATAATCCAACAACGAAATGCTTAAAGAAAAAGACCTCCAAAAATCCCAGAACACCCACCAGGGATTTGAGCCCAATTCCCATTAAAATCAAATGCAAATAGGCACTTTAGTATTTCAGTAAGCTAAGGGTGCATTAACTGACCGTGCTGGATATGTATTTTTTTAAAGTAACTCCTTCAGTATTTTTTTATAAATAAAGATAAAATAAACTACAGTAGGATTTAATAGTATATGTGAACGACAGTAATGCACTCTTTATATGAATAACTTTGTGATAAAACACAATTGGCGTAACTCTTAAAATTTCAAAAAAGTATATCTAGCTCTATTTCAACCAGATTCCATGCATTCAGTTTAATTCCATTATAGTCCCCTTACAGGAAACAAGCAAACTCCTTACTGTGTTGGCCTGCCCATGTAGATGCCTGGGGTGGGTGTATGCGCTCTCTTGGTGATTGAGTAATCCACCCGAATCCTCCTGCCATCCAGCTCCATACCGTTTGCATGCTCCATTGCCTGCAGGACAGACAAGGTATAGGGACATGAAACCTGCAACCTACTGGTAACTATGGAAGCCTATGTACAAAACACATTATTTTCCATCAGAAAAACAACGCCTGAACTTGTGTTATTTAGATTGGTTGCTAGTGCCCCACTGTGGCGAATGGCTCATCTCTGTCCCCTGGCCCGTTTGCTGGCAGTGTTACAGGGCTGCACTGGGGTGCCGGGGTAACGTGACACACAATCCCTTCTTAAGAGAGCACAGTGCTAGCCACTAACACAGTCACTTTCCCTAGACTTTGTGTTCCACTCATCAGAAAGGTAAACTGAAAGTCAAAAGAGCTTTTTCTGAAAACTGCATCTTTCCTACTGCCGTCTCTGACCCAGAGGGGACGGGCGGATTCAAAAGCTGTGCAAAACAGTGGCTTCCTGTAGGGTGCATATGGCCGGATTACTGCTAGTCGGCTGCCATTTCATGCTCTCCCAGCCTCCTGCCATCTCCCTTACAAGGACCTACTCCAGCAGAGCTTAGTAAAATGGCGGGTTCAGCCTACATGGATACCTAATTACAACCTTCCTCCCCACTCACTCTCACAATAGCAGCTCGCTAAAGCGATACACATAAGGGTCTGCGCTTGAGAAGCCCGTGCCTTCAGACCTGCCCGCAGCCCATGCACACGCTCACTGGGTGTTCTAGCCTCTGCTTCTCTAGTCTTTGAGAATCAATACAATGGTCTTTCACAAACTCAAAATAATGAAAATAGTTTTTCAAAGGAGCACAGCATACTTTTGAGAATTATATTCATGCAACAGTAACTTAAAAAAAAAACACCACACAACCATAAGAATTTAACAAACACTTAATGCTGGACTTAAAAGCTATTAAAATTTGCAAAGCAAATTTTTTTTTTGGTCCTTTCACCAGCTGCTCTGGGATCTCTGAAATACTAATACACACCACTCAGCTCATGACACTAAGCACAGCACTTAGCCCAATATACATCATTTTCATTTTTCATGTGTAGAGAAGAGACACTGTTACAATCTTGAGT
This sequence comes from Cariama cristata, assembly GCF_000690535.1. Lineage (NCBI taxonomy): Eukaryota > Metazoa > Chordata > Aves > Cariamiformes > Cariamidae > Cariama > Cariama cristata. The sequence continues at coordinate 21,803 of NW_009598694.1, read as the reverse complement.
TAAAGAACATAACCACTTTGCTACAATTTAACTGTGAGGAACGTTACACAACCCCAAAACATGAAGGTGCCCCCAAGCAGAGCATTTTTTCCTTCTTTTTTTTTTTAATTTTAAAAAAAAAAGATGACACAAACTATTCAGAAATGTAACTTTTTGCAGCTCTCTAACAAGAACTTTATTGATTTAACGTACAAGTCACAGAGGAGGAAACAAAAACCTGATACCCACATGATTTAACTGTGGTGTCCCCAAACTGGAAGTGACTGAGTTATCACGAACCTATTCAGCTACACGTAGTTTGTGTTTTAATAATGCTGTTTATACCTGTAGTATATCGCCACCTAGTGAGTTCTGTTCCCATACAAAAACACAACCACTACATTTAGCTAACTGCAAAGGCAGAGCTAAGTCTGCTTCAAGTCTTTCAGCATACACTAAAGTGTGTTTTGTGAATAAAACACGATCCTTAGCTTTAGTTTCCTAGCCTGGAGACTTTTTTTTTTTTTAAAGTCCTGTTCCACAAGGATGATCTAAATTAAAATAAATCTGTGCACACATCCTAGGAATGTATGTGTGCACAAACCTAAAAAGGAAGGCTGCAAATAGCTGGCTGATTAAAAGCACGTTTCTGGAAATGCAGCAATATGCAAGTTATCTTGAAAGGTAAGGAATTTTCTGCTTTGTGGCATTTTTAAGTCCGATCAACAACTTGCAGAGTAATAAGATTAGCTGATAAGAAGCCACCTCAAATCCAGAACATCTGGAACATGTGTCTTAGTTAAAAGAACAAACACTTCTTTAAGAGGAAGAGTTCTTTGACATAGGGAGCAGTACACAGAAGAGCAACACACCAGCAAGACAGACAAAGTGTTAAATTTGAGACTTGATTGTTTGTTTTGGAAGTACCAAGAAGGGTGTTACATTTCAGTAGATAAAGACTAGTTCATAGTTACCAGTCTGCATGAAACTCAGCCACTCTGGTCACAATGTCTAATGACCTACCCAATATTAAAACTTTAATTTTCTTAGCTTTCAACAGCTATCAGTAGTAACTGCCAACAAAAAAAAATAAAATAATCAAAATCTGTCATAGATATACAGACATCACAAAGCCTTCTACAGTTCTGACTGCATCCCCCAAATGCAGAAAAGTGAAAGCCTACAATAAGCCGCTGTGAATCCAACAATAACTGATACTATGTATCACTTGCTTTCATTCATTAGCAACTGGAAATTCCTTCCAAAGATGTTTTCAAATTCTCTGCATCATTCTTAACGTGCACATCTCAAGTCTTTGAAACTAAGGACTTCAGTTCACATTATTAGCTAATGGCTGCTGCAATATGACCAAAAGCCCTATTGAAAACCTGACAAGTGAGACAACACTATTTTGTACAAAGGCTGTAAAAACGTATCAGTGATTCTAATTACTCACGTTTTTGTGTTTTCTTTAAAGCTAAAACAGTTTATAATAAAATTTTGGATTTTAAAATTTTATTAGATTAGTATGTCATATTCAAAACAAATTTCAGTTTGCCTTTCTTGCGGTTTTTGGGTATGCATGAATGCTGTGTTATGAACATTTAAACGTCAAAGCGAAAAAAATTGCACATTTCCTCTAACAATGCAGAAGACATTCTCAAATACTGTTTAAAAGATAGAAATGCATTTTCCAGACCACCAAATGAAACATTTTTAATAGAAAAATCAAATTATATTGGGGTTTAAGACACATAGCACCCATTTAGGAGCCTTTAATTGTCAACAGTCCATTTTTATTTCAAAGTGGATTTTCTTCCAAATATCTGAATGTTGTTCAAAGACTTGCATGCCAGCAAGCAAGCAAGCAAATAGGATTCCTACAAACACATACTGTTAGTTTTGGTTACAAATTCTAAGGAAAATTTGACTTTGTAAGCCAGAATACACATCTATATGTTTGCAGTCAGAAAAAAGAGAATGAGGATTGGGAATGGCACAGGTAATGAGTCAATCTTAGATCACAGTTTTAAACCCACAGCAGTGTATGCGTAATAACAAAACTCTTTCAAATTATTATCTGTAAGGTGTTAGTTTGACAAAATGAGCAGTTCCCAGACTACAGGATTACAGCCTCCAGTGGCTCAGAACAGTTAGAAAGAAAGCATTAAATTTAACAGACTTCAATTTCATTTGATATTTATTACAATACGTGGTGTTTTCTACATATATTAGCATTTAGGTAGAGTAAAACAAGTTTGGGAACACTGAACTTTAATTACATGCCCAAATGTACAGAGATTACTGGTATTACTAAAGCAATCAAGAATTCACTGAAAGAAATTAAATAAACTTTCAGTCTGGATAATGCCACAAAGAACAGCTTGGACAAGGAAACAACGTGGGAAGTTTTGCAACCTGCACTGTGGTCACTGGGTGAAGGGTGTGGGGAGGGAGTGGGAGAAGAGAGAGAGAGAAACAGAACTTGACTTGGCAGAGCTGGTGTCACAGTCACTTTACGTTTCTACTTCGGAGTTCAAGACACCATTTGTATTGCACAAAAGATCGTCAAGTCTTCATTTCAACTGGGTCTAACTGCTCTGAGCTACTTCAATAATGTGACATCACTACAAAGTTAGTGACGTACAGATTGAATACACGTGAATAGTCAAACATGAGCAACTTACGTTGGGACTAGTTTTGAAAATGTATTTTCATTGATTAAAAACAACTATATAAGATTCTTTTTTTTGTTCGCTGTATTTTTTGGGGGTTTATTGTTTGGTTTTTTACCTGAAGTCCTCCCCATATTGTAGTGAATGCCACCAATAAAGCCATCACCTCCACTGTATCACAGGTACAGCATGGGATGGACAGACATAATAGATTAGTTTTTCTCCCTCCAGTATACTGACATCACTAGTTCACGTCTAGATTTAACAAGGACATCTAAAAGGGCATTCTGAAAAAAAAATTTAAATCTGATGGGATGAAAAAAGAAATTAAAGAAATCCAGTTTTTTACATTTACTGCAGTCTGCCAAGTTATATTCAAGTGTCCATTTCACCTTTGAATGAGAGTTAGTTTATAAAACCTCTGGTTTGGGATTTTGTTTTTTTAAATATTATCAGAATATTGCCACTGATAATTTTTTAACATATCATTTTCTGAGCATAAACACTTACTGATTAAATGTATTCTCTTTAAAAGCATACTTTGAAGAGTTTCAGAGTCAAGAAACAGAGGATTTTAGAGAACCAGGATGAGTAACTGGATATGTTTCTGCAAGTATTAGCAATTCCATGGTATTTCAGAGTCTCCAGAAGTCTTTAACTTGTAATTCCAAACATTTGAGACCATCTCACATTCTTTTCTGATATATCAAGTGTCCCTTTTGATACCACAAACAATACTTAAAGTATTTCTTCAACAAGCTATGCAAGAAGTTTTGGTCAAGAATGATGCTTCTAAGCTGCTCTGCTTGCACCACAGATTATGTGTCTTGCAAATTAAAAGGATAAACCCTGTTACTATTCTGGTCTTTCGCAACTGAATTATGTTAATAGTTCAGTTTGTCTGTATAAAGTTTGTCTCCATTGCTAATGAACACTACTTCAGAAAACAGTTCTGAAAGATGGTCAAAACTGTAAAGAGCATGTAACTAGCATGAGAAAACAGAAAACTCTGCATTGCCAACAGCTGCTGTAGCTAATGCTTCTCAGACAAGTGCTTGCTACAGACACATTCACAGTAGCCTCAGTTTAAAACAACAACTAATACTTCATATTCTGAGATACTGAAAAGCTCGATAGTGGCATACGAAATCCCCAGTAACTGTACTAAGAATCATCTCCCTGGAACATCCAGTACTTTTTACTCATAATCCTCTCAATTTATTGTTAATCATGAGATAATCAATCCCCGCCTCCACTTCCCCCCACCTCCAGTACATAAAAGTTTGTGTTCCTCTAAACACAGGAAGAAAACCCTAATGTAATAGGCAGGTGAATATCCTCTATATTTTAGCAAAAATATTCCAAAACTGCAATATTACAACACCGGCTCAGTGCCAGTGTCGCCAATACTGAGAACTATATAAGAAAGAATGCCAATCTTGAGAAACAGGTCTTCAACAGATGTTTACACATCTTGCCCTTTGCATAACATTGCATGTGGTTCTGAAGACTTAGCAGAAGGGTGACCAACATAAGACACTGCAACACACAAGGCAAAAAAGCAGTACCACATATTAGTTAGAAAAGTTCTGGGTTGGGGTGTGGGGTTATTTTGTTTTTTTTTTTTTTTTTTGTTTTGGTTTTTTTTTTTTTTTTTTTTTTTTTTTTTTTTTTTTTTTTTTTTAAGAAAAGCAATGTAACATCACAAAAAATGAAAACCACTACACTCATAAGAGAGAATACCCTTTCTTCTAGAAAAAGGTAGCTAATAACATAAGCTTTTCAAATAGGCTTTGAACAAGAACATTGAAAAGAATATTAGCACAGCAAAACCTCAGGTTTTCTAGACAACCATCTATCAATCCTCAACATTTATTGCCTGCTATCACACTTTGAAATAAAGACAGCGTCCACGAGCACCTTCAATATGGGTCAGAATTTAACAATCTTGTCAAGTACTATCTTGCAAATGCTAGATCATTGCAATAAAAGACATTTGATGGAAAAGGAACCTCCTGTCAGACCACAACATATAATCTCAATCTCAGTAGAGTTTCAGAGTAGAAGAGATTCCACAAGAAATCTGCTTTAGAACAGACATATGCAGCCAACATTTCTTTCCAAGTCCTGTTAAGGTGGAATGACTAAAGCTACTGTGATGTTCACAGCTGCTCTACCTAGTAGTTATCAAAGGCTAAATCTCTGCTCCTCTTTATAACCAAGATGATCATAAACAGCTAACAACAAGGCTGCTATAGTGTAATAATCAATCTGAAGTTCTGGAAGTCTAAACAGCTTAAGTGAAAATAAACTTTACTACAGCCTCTTTGATATTTTTAGGACACTGCAAAGCACCACCTTTAAGAAATGCTATTTTACACTGCCTATAGATTTCTGCAACATGGAGCTAGCTGACAATTCAAAATGTCTTTACCACCATATGGAACTAGAAACATTGCATTGCTTGGTTTCAGAATCTTGATACAGCAATACTTTAACCAGCTCAATCATTGATCCAATTCGTAAGAGTAGTAACCAGTGACAATAAAGATCCTGAGGGATTTCAGCTGCAACAGAATCCACACAATACTGATACTGACCTATCTTAAACTAAGTTATGAAAGTTTAAACAACTGCTTTATAAGGGCTGGAATTTAGTTCAACTCATCTACAGTTTTATACTCTCTTTATTCAGATGTTTAGAGTGTTGTGGGTTTTGGCTTTTTGGTTGGAGTTGGTTGTTTTTAAGAGGAAAGGTATTTACTCAGAACAAAAGTAATTCACGTGTCATTGCTTTTATGCATACTCAACTTTTCAGACTTGATCCGTCTTCCACACAGAGAACTACTTCATGTCCTTCAGTGTTCTCCTACAGAGCCTGTCAGTTTCATGCCTATAGCTATATCCCCTTTTTCTACACTAGCTGCCACTTACTGCCATCTTCAAATATGTCCTCAAGGCCCACAAAATAAGTAAAATAAACAAGTATTTCTCCTGTCCTTTTTGCCAAAGTATTTCAGTTGTGTGAATTCCAGGTGTTGGGAGGTTTTGCATCTTTTCCCCCTCTTCACACACCAGCCCAACTGGGAGAAAGAAATGGGTTTAAATACTTCCTCAGTTATTCCAGCTCCTGCCTAAGATACTCATCTTTATTTTTGTATTTCTGACTGCAAGTAATATCCCTTTTTTTTCTTTGCATTCCAGTTTTGTAGTATCTGCCAAAACAGCTGTATACTAAACAAATTACTTCATGCTATTTACACGGAACATTTTAAGAAATGCATGGTGTCATGCATGACCATTGCCCCTGGCAACTATGAAAAAAACTTTACTTCTAAAGACATATGAAGCTGTAAAATAGACAAGACTGGCACATGAACGTGACAAGAAATACTGTACAAGCATTTTGGATGTTCAATGTTCTACAACACAGCCACATTTTCAAAATCCCACTGGACTCACGAGTGTAAAGAAATACAAGCCTGAAAGTTAGAAGAGAGTAGGCCACTAAAGATGGATATACAGCTATTCACCCCATTAACTTCTCTCAATCTGTCCAAGTGATAGCAGGAAAATACAAAAGGGACACTAAAGGAAGTTTTGTGTTCTTTTACTTACCCCTATAACCTGCAACAACCAGACATAAACATCTACAAACCCTACTCTTCCCACAAACTGATTCTCTGTTGGATAATACCAGAAACCAGTCAAAGACCAGAACTGAGTCTAGTTCAACCAAGTCAGCCATGAAACATTTTTTTTTCCCTTAAAATATCATCAACCAGCATCAGTACTCATTTTTCAGCTACTGATAGTACATTCCACAGCTGTCACCCTCCCTCCCCTCAATGCTGAGAAGAGTCATATCCAACCATTATGAATATACTTCTCAAATGTAAACAGAATCAAACAGCAAATCTGAAATATCTGCCCAAGACTACTAATCCATAAACAAGATGCTTGAAGTCTGTGACTCAGTTTGCCCAAAAGAAAGACATAATCCCACAATGAGGGCTTAAAGAATTATTTTTTTTTTTAAAAAAGGATGTGTCTTTACTTTTACTAGCAATTTCATCTATAAATTTCAGCAAATGTAGTAAAACTCACAGCATCCTTATACAGGTAAAAAAAAACCTACTGCTTACTGTGGTGAACCATAATACAGGCTGCTATTCATATTCTTTGATTCTTTCCTTTCAGATCAATTATACTAACAACAACTCAGTCCAGCTGTAAACAGCTATCCGTGTAACTAGCAAAGTCACTAACCAAGGCACATATCAAGATAAACGCCACTATTTTTCAAATGCATGATGATATCCCTTTGGAGAAGAAAATGGAAAGCAAGAGAATCTTCAGAATTTTGACAGATACAGAAAACTACTTTGAAAAGTTAACTTTCAAAGTATTTCAAAAATACTAGGAGGTTTCTATGTCTGTCTAAAGATTTACTTTCATTTTGAAGTAACAGACTAAAATCAAAGCACAATGCTCATTAGCGAGTCAAGCATCAGATGCCCAAGCATCTGAACATTGAACTAAAATGCTTCATCTGTATAAAACTACTATGTTGTTTGAACAAACTATTTTGAAATTAATCGCACTGTGAGAATCTGCTAGTGAATACACACTCAGGAAAGTGTTGTGGTGTTTTGGTTTGTTTGGTGTGGTTTTTTTTTTGTTTGTTTTGTTTTGTTTTTAAACAGAGACATTCATGAAGACAATGCACAAAGAGCACACCTGTTAAAAGTAGTAAAGTATGAATTTACCTCTTTAGAATCATCAATTCTCTCAAAATAAACGAAAGCAAATCCTCTTGATCGTCCAGTCCGTTGATCATAAACCACATTGACACCAGTCAAAGGTCCGTAACGGGAGAAGACTTCACGCAAATCTCTCTCAGTAGTATACAAACTGAGACCAAACACTCCAAGACATGTATTAGGATCTGGATTAGCCTGGTAAGACAAACATTCAACTCCAATTAAGTTTATAAAAACCAAGTTACACATTCTCGTGCCAAAATGTCTCAATTATCAAAAATTTTTAATCTGAAGAAAACTAAACCTAGTTCATTACAAAGCTTAACACTTCAACAGTTATCATTCCAATTGTAAGATATTTTAAAAAATCAACTACTTTAATGGTTTTTGTTTTAGAAAAGAGACAAAGATGAACTTCTAATGTTGGTGAAAAACTCAGTTGATAAAAATTAAGCATTCTGATTACAGAAAAGCTATAGAATAACAGGAATCTATTTCATTAGTATTTCACACTCGAATCCCCAACAAGCTGCAGACATGGCATACAAGTCTGTGCTAGGAACAGGTCAGTCAGCCTGAACTCCCACCTTCAGCCTTTCTGCACCGTCACCACTGGTACTAAAGAGTGCACACTGCCTCCAGCTGTACAGGCTAAACACATTTGAGCTCCTATGCATGGACAGTTAAATTATAATTTAGCTTCTATTAAAACTTCCCCCTCTCAACATTTCCTATCCAACTATACTGAAAGTTAATACTTACATTTGAAAGTTTATCTCTTTCCACTTGTAAAGTGGATGAAAATCACCTGCTGCTTTCATCTAGATAATAACAAGCACTGAAGTCCAGTTCTGTTAAACTATATCCAAAAGCATGCACACTCTTCTAGAGCAAGACTTTTGATTCTTTAACGTGTGGGATACAGCCCTACTGAATATATTTCACTTCAACTAAGGGAAGTCAAATATGAAATTGTACAAGGTACAATTTTTCTATTAGGTTCAAAGTTTCTCTACGTGCCAGAGAATTCATCTAATGCCAATTTCACTGGAAGAATTATTTTGATCAAAATTAATGTTTTTTGAGTTAAGTTTCTGGCACCTGTTATACTAGATGCAGCAATTTAAAACGGCAGCAACAGGCACAGGGATTTAACATTTCTGCTCAAATAATAACTGGAAGTTGACACAGCTGAAATTTGTATTTCAGTTTCAGATTTTCAAAGCCACTGACGCACAGTAATTTATGCCTCAGAGCTTGCCTTTCAGCCCGATTCAAAGAATGAACAGGTTTAGATCTTCCATCGTGTTCTTTTCAGCGCTTTGAAAATAAGATGCCCAAACCACCCATATATTTGAAGCTTCTTTCTTTCCACTTGTGAAAGTTCAAACTTTAAGACATGAACCTTCTACAATTCCTTATTACAGTTGAAGAGCACAACAAAAACTGGCAGTTAGTCATCTGAAAGTTTTAATTATAAAGGTTTAGGTTTCTTTTTTACTCCATATTTCAATTTATCTGATAATTCAGTGGCATTAACAGCTATACTCCTTTTATTACTAAAACTCTTGTGAGTCTAATGAAATCTCTCAGTCTTTTAAATCATTGTTTGGACAAGTCCCTCCACATAGTACATATCAGTATAGTCCTTTTTTTACATCCCCCTTAACTTAAACCCTATTACCTTTTCTGAGACAAGAGAAGTATTGAGAATCAAGTCTGCAGTTACATAAACACTGGAAGGACTACATTGACTGTGGAGGACTAAGACAGCTTTAATATTAGGTTTTTGTACTGCCTCCCATCAACACAGTATGCAAGCTCTCTCTACAAGATGAGAAGTGGCAAAATTGCTACCAATTTTCCCGATGTCTTTAGGACCTCGCTAATCTGGTTGATTCGCGTTTCATTTTGACACTACTAGAACTACTCCTTAGAATTAATGTGAAATTCACTGTGAAAATAAGTTTCATGTTCCACAGAGTCATTTCCAAGGCAAAAAGCCTTCTTCACAGAGCAAAATATCCTAACATTTCCTAAAGTAGTAAAGTGGATTCGTTCATCTTTCACCAGGAAATCTGCTAACCCTTTTGAAGTTCAGTTATTCATGCCAATTTTTCAATACATTAGATTCATATTTACTACATCATGATTACACACTGGCAACAATCCACAAAAAGCATAACTACGAACATTGCTTCACAACTGTGGCTTAAGCCACTGTACATTAGCACTGTTGTAGTCTTGCCCTTTTCCACACACTCTTGTCTTCTCCCTCACACTGCTACTATCTGGTCCTGGTAAGTTGCTTCACCAAGGTAAGCCTACAAAAAGACTATACTCTTTTTGACAGGATAATAAAAAATTCAGAGAAACTAAACCAGATTAAACTAAAAGGATCAGAAAAGTACCACAGCCCTCACCAAGGAAGAGGCAGACCTGTCTGTAACAGCATTCACCTAGATCAGCCTGAAGTATGTGGAACCAGAAGCTAAGGCACTGAAACGCATTATAAAGATGCCCACTGGGAGAAATCTCTTAGAATGATCTAAGATTAGTATCTTAGATCTTGGTTGGTGTACCTATACTTCCTCCTGTCCATACAGACATACTTCTCATTTACGTTTTGAGAAGCTTACTGATCCTTTTCTTAACTGTAAATTTTTCTAGTCTATTAAGATTTACACATTAGCTAATAACACATGGGTTTATTTCTTCAAGTTAAACCAAATTAATTACTTCGAGGTATAAAATCACAAGCAACCTTCAACATAATATGCTGTATGTTATAAGCAAATAAGCACTTGAGAATTTTCTTCTTTGGCTTCTCTAGTCAGTCTTATCAATATTGTTAGGTTGCAAGCATGCACAGAAAAGGTCTCATTTTTGTGAAGGACACGTATACTCGGAACTTTAACAAAAAGAAAATCAGAAGGGTTCAACTTTTAGAGCAGATGGAAGCAGATGACACCCTATCCGCACACCCTAACTTGCAATGATAAGGTTTTCAATGTATTTCTACAACTGCCCTGGCAGTTGCAGGTCCAAGAAATAAAGGCCCAGCTGTAAGAAGAGAGATTGCTCCCCTCACCCCCCATCCCTATCCTCCAGTGACAAGTCAGCATGTCAAATTCAGCCTGAAGGTAAAACCTGGACTACACTGATGTAAGCAGCAACTGTTTTGTTGATACTCAGCCTTGACGAACATAACATACTCTGCTGCCAGTGTGCCTTCTCCTGTTGGACATTGGAGAATGACTACGGCTCCTTCGACGACGGTATTCTGGCGTGTACGATCTGCTTCGAGAACGTCTCCTATGGGAATGAGAATGGGAATGGGATCTGGAACGAGTGTAACGTCTGTGCGAATGTCTTCTGGACCTGGATCTTCAACAAAAAGAAAGCTTTTAGTTAGGTCACATGCACATAATTAATTGAATTGTAAGCCTTACATTTCCTAGAGAAAAAAATTTTCTTTTTTTTTGAGGCTCTCTACAACTAAAATGGTTAAGTTTCTTCTACTTTGCACTTCTAAAGATTGTACGGTTCTCTAATAACCTGCTCGGCAGCATCATTTTTAACTTTGTGACAGTGATTCTGGCATACAATAAGGACTATATTCACACAGTTTTCAGGAAGTTCAAAGTTTAAACTTATATAGGCTTGGCTGCACATGTAACCAACACTTGCACAATGATACAGTGTGGCATATATCTGGTTTCTGTAAAATACTGTCTTGGCTGAAAAACTGAAAGATCTAGAAGCACTACAGTGCTGCAGTATCTACAAACCAAGTGCACCAGGGCTTGAAAATTATTCAAGACCAAAAAAAAAAACCAAACCCAAAACCTGCTTAACTCCTCTAGCATTTCTTCGCAGACATCTAGCCAATGATAAGCTTAGTTTTAAAGAGACATTATCCCATCAAAGTCACACGATTTCATACAGGCGTTATATCCTAACAACAGGTAGGTAGTTATCTGGCTAAACATTGCAAGAAGAGAAGCTGTAACATTAGGCTCAACTTTGGGAATTCAGAGCACAGTAACTCTTTTTCAGCTGCCCTGGTATAAAGTGTGTAAGTACGGAAGATGGATTACTGTTCTCTCCCAAGGACTGGGGAGGAGGAACAACGTAATACTATGCAATTCCTCTTCCTCCTCCAGAGCTACAAATGCTGTTTTCTGGTTTCCCTCTCTATTGATCAAAGAAGGATTCAGTAGCCCTCCCCCATTTCAACAGTATGATGGTAGAAGGGAAGAGAGAACATAGGTAGTACAAGCCAGGTAATATTTATGACATAATTAGAGAAAAAAAGACAGATATTCCTTCTCTGTTCTGAGCAAGCTCTCTCAGAACTGAGAACTGTAAAACTTTGCCTCTGCACACACACACACTTGGAGTAGAAAAGGACAGAGGACACGTGAAGCATCAAAAAGTGAATTTAAATCTTAAAACTCCCATAAATCAAGAAGCTATCCATGCCCACTTTAAACTGTAGTTTTGAGATTTTGTTTTTAAAGCATAGATTCTATTTTTAAAGCCTCCAACGAAGCAATGTCAAGAACTTCCCCAAGTAGCATCTTCCAACATTTCCAACAGTTACAGAGCTTAGTCCTTTTATCTAACCCAGACTACCTTTGCCGCAGTTCTCACTTGACTTTTCTCTTTTTCCTAAAGGAGACGTCCACACAAGAGTTCCCCCCCAAAAGATTTTGGGGGAAGGAGGCAGGAGCTTTTACAGAATTGAGATGCAATCCCTTTTCTCTCTTCTGGAAGAGATAAACCTACAAATTCTAGTTGTGATTTCTACATTGCTTCTTCTATTCATACCCGTGCTTTATTACTCATGGCATCTTTCCCCAATTTTGTCCACCTATATAACCACTAACATGCAAATGAACATAGCCCTGTTAATACACCCTAGGTGGTTTATAATTTTTACAAGGGGAAAAGAAATCTCATCAATGTACCAAAAAAACAGGCGTAAGCAGTAACACTGAATTAACATGAATAACTTCTTGGACATACCTTGATTTTGATCTTGACCTAGAGTGCGATTCAGAATGTTTGGAAGCCCTTGATGGACTGCGAGATCCTGACCTGCTCTCCGATTTTACACGAGCAGGACTCCCAGCTGGAGATTTTGACTGGGAGCGAGACTCCTAACGAAAAAGACAGTATTAAAAATGGTATTGGTTGTATAAATGCCTAACTCCTAACATTTAAAGTACAGTAATTCTATTATATTGATTGCTCCTGAAAAACAAATGGTTAGGCAATACCCTCCAAAACAAATTTCATTTTGCTAACCCACTGTTAATATTGAATGCTTTCCTCAAAATAGGTCCCTGCTTGAACCAGATCACCAATTCTCTATTAACTAAGTAATCATGCAAATTCATCTACAACTTGATCATACAGACACTGGAACATAAACCATACATTTACTTAACCTAGGACCCATTCATTCTTCCAGATTCTTTTAATTCTACTTCACTCTTGCTTTCTACTTTTCTTCATTCTTCATTGAGTTTTTCATTTTTCATACTTCGTGTATTCTTCCCCAATTCAAACAATTCATTATAGCCTTAAAAAAAATATTCAAGTGCTTCTATCTGACCAATCTTCTGTTCAATTTTTTCCCCCATTCAATTTTAATTTTCTGATCTTTAACACTTTTCATTAGCCTTCTTTTATCTTGATTTATCTTCCACATTCTTGGAAAAAACTCTTCAATTTCTTCACGAACATTAACCTTAATGGAAAAAGAACATTTAGTATATTTAAGCACGTGGGGATTATAAAACTCTGCTGGAGTTCAGATGTTATCTACCAAATTGAAAAGCCAGCAGGTAAAGTGCAAGAAACTACTTTATAAGACAACTTTAAAAAAAAAATAAATCTGTAAAACTGTATTAAGTGTCTACGTTCTAACAATAAGCTTACTGGGTTCTCAGTGTTTTACTGTATTTTCAAAGCTACCCTCCTCCCCTTTCAGATTTTTTGTAAGGTACATAGATACACTAAAAACTATTTAGCACAAATATATTAAAGTATTGATATCAATAACTGTGATTTCCCCCCTAAAGCAGTAACTATGTACTTCTCAGATTCGAATATCCCAAACTCTACTCCTACACATTATTACTAAGACACTCTCAGTTCAACAGAATAGTCAAAGACTTCTGGTCAAAACCTATCTGTGCACATATTTACTCGCATAAGACGTACACATAGATATATGCAACATAGATTATTTTCCTTCCTACTTTTTCTTCCTCATCGTTACCCTGTTTTCCTTGCATACAACTTAATCCATATAAAACAAGACATATAATAGTACAGTTCAAAGTAATCCAATAAAAGTAAAGACAGGAAGGTTTTTTTCTTGCATGGTAATGCACACAAGAGAAAAACTAGGAAAACAAGCAAACAAAGAGCAGGTTAGGATTTCCTCACATTTTATAGGGTACAGTATTTCTACGCAGCTCAACTATAAGAAAAACCCTACAGAATAGTATGCTACACACATCCATAACTTCACAAAAACGTGTAAAATTCTTAATGAAAAAAAAAAAGTATACCAAGTTCCCCTCCCAGAATTGTTACATTTCATGTTTATTTGCATCATTTCGCCTCCTGCCTGTCTTAACAACATTTTTCTCAATTTACTCCTTACTGTGCCTACATCCAGATCTGCATTTTCTTTTGCAGTTAAAATCTTCAGTACTTTGGGCTGAAGTTCTTTTCAAAGGATGCTGTCCTCAAGTTTCAAGACAATAAACCCACCAGAAATGGAACCTGAGAGACTCCTTACTAACAAGTATTACAGCTACACTACCTTTTCCCTTTATCTCAATAAAAAGGACAAGGGACACATAGAGAATGTCACCTATTGGAATGACAGGCCTGTTAAACTTCTTAATGAAGGCCAAATTTGAAGCCCGGCTGTGACACAGGGACCATATAAACAGGTCTGCATTACAGGTTACCCTTACTAAGCTGGCTATCTGCTGATCTAGCTACATGACTTTCACTGAAATAAAAGGAGGTACACGCACTTAAATATTACCAAATTTTATCTGGGGTTTTTATTTTTACATTTGAAATCCACTATTCACTATAAAAAATACACTTCCTTTTAGAATCACTAACATGGTTTTTAATCACCTCGCCTCTATTTTTGTTCTCTTCAATGTTTGATAGGCTCCTTAATTCCTCCCTTTATACTTCATCCCCACAACAATTACCAGTTTCTCTGGGAAATATTTCCACTTCCCCCCCTAGTAAAAGTGATCAGCAATATAGAAAGAACATTTAATATGACAACATTTGAAAGATCGATTCTTGCACAACAAGAACTTTGGAAACTTGAACCGAACAAACAACCCACCCACCCATATACTGCACAATCTAGAAGTGCTGGGACTTGCCAAAAGTCCCAAGGACCCAGTCACTCCCATACAATGTAAAAGTTAGCTTCGCATCCTTAACTATTCAATTGAAGCACCTTATGACACCGCCCATAGAGTTTCTAACAGTATCAGTTATGACAACAAATCCGTATTAAGTTGCCAAAAGCAAATGTTACATCATTTCATGTAGGTCAAGTCCTTTTGGAACTATCTGTTTAAGCCCTTTAGGGGTTGCACTCACAAACATACAACTTTAAAACTGGAGTGACAGAGGTGACAGCATAAGTTCTTACACAGTTCAAACTTCCTCAAAGTAACTGTAGGTGTAAACTGCAGCTAAAGAGAGATTACCTGTTAGCAGCTGCATACTGTGTCTCTCATTGGCAGGCAATTACATCTCATCTTCTGATGCAACATACATCACCTAGTTTTATCTCCTACAGTGCTTCAAATGGAGAGACTAAGGGAATCACAGTAATCTGCAAGAGTTTAAGGACTTAGGGATGACGCTGAAAAAGTACCTAATACGATTTATATCAGCAAGACCACAGGCAGGGATTAAGAGATTCAGAGCATCAAGGAATCACAAAGGGAGATTTTAAAGAATTCTTCTCCTCTACTTCCTACAATAATGAAACAATTAGCAAGCTATATCTTAGTCTGTATCACAGACTGACCCAAATGTTCTGCATAAACAATTTACATTCATTCTGCAATATGAATGAGAAAATTAAATAGTTAACATTCTTTCTTAGTATGTCATCTTTAACGAGAGAAAAGAGACACCTCTATTATCCAAAGTATTAAAATCTCTCAATTCTGTACTAGTCTATCAGCAATCTATACATTCTGATCTTAGCTCCAGCATTATCACAGAAATTAGTTTAAATACTGCTTAGGAGAGAAAAGACTAAAATTTCTCTCTGGATCCTCAACATTTTCTTATCTTTCTGTTCTAAAGATCCTCAGTCATTTAAGGGCCACAGATAAGACTGCATTTCTTAAACTCAGCTTCTCATCTTACAAAACGGTATGTATTTCAATGCCTTAATGCTTTATTATGCAACTTTCCAGTCACTACTTTCATCCTTGCAAACTTAGAGGCAGATGCTCACTGTGACCATGTCAAACTACCTAGATTTGCCGTCAATACAGCCTGTAGGAAGAGACAGTCAGCGAACTTCCTAATATTCTTCAGATCCCTTTCAAAACAAATGCTGTATCTACCAATAACACTTCTCCCAGGACAAAACTAAAAAAAAACAAAAACAAAAAACCCCAAACAAAAAAGTCACCTAAAAAAATAATTTAAAAAAATCTCAATCTTAACAGTGTGCTTCCTGAGAATAAGATGTGGTGGCTTCCTCAAGTACATACCAGGAAATAGGATTCATGATTCACTAAGAAGTGGAACTTGGAGCCAAAGACATTATTGTAGGAAAACACAAAATCTAAAGACTGCAGCTTCAGTTACTGATTCTCTGGATAAGAAGACGTGCAGCTAAAGGCATTTCAAGAGACACTGAAGAGCATTTTTCATCCTTTCTACCTTCTCTCTTTCCAGAAAGAACAATGAAACAAAAACAAGAAACAAAGTGGTATGGAAAGGATATCTCCCCCCCTCCCATTACCTCATGACCATGTAAACCCAGTCACTGAACACCGATCAAGAACGTTAGATGATCCAGCTGAGTGAGACATCAGTCATGTCAGTGTAGTTCATCCACGCTCGTACAACTGTTTAAACCATGTAATTGATGCAAGTTATATCTACCATTAATCTTCCTTGCATCCTTCAAAACAAATGCTTCTTTCCAATATAATTACTATTTTAACAGCACTCAAAACACTTCTATACAAAGTAGAACCACAAAAATCTTTCAGAAGTACTCTTTCAGTTTTCCACCTATCATGGACAAAACTGATCTTTATTTTACACCACTCTTCTGTCATGCCTTGCCTTACCTCACCTTACACCTTACCATTTCAGAGTACGACAGAAAGGCAATCAAAATTTAAAGTGAGATGCTAAATAAAAATAACTGAATAAGCTTAAATTAAGCTTTCTAGAGCAAGGAATGGGAAGTGAAATGGGAAGCAAAAAAAAAAAATCATTAAGTCACACAGAAATTTCAGTTGAAATTCATTTGACCTTGTTAAGAAGGAATACACAAGGAGTCAAAAAAGGACAGGGCAACAAGTAGTCCAGCAATACCATTAAGCCAGCAAAATGATAGTTCAGACTTTACAAAAATCCTGCTTTTTTTAAAACTCCTGCCTAAACTCAAAAAAAGCACAACTTTATTAGAGGACAGAAAAACATGAGCATTTAAAAAAGAAACAGAAATTTAGCAGCAGCCTACATTCACTGGATAACACACTTAATTTAGTGACATCTCATTTATGAGAAAGGACAAGATTACATTTTAACCACTGTTTTGGCAGGAATCTAACAACTTTCCCTGAAACTC
Source organism: Cariama cristata (assembly GCF_000690535.1). Classification (NCBI taxonomy): domain Eukaryota; kingdom Metazoa; phylum Chordata; class Aves; order Cariamiformes; family Cariamidae; genus Cariama; species Cariama cristata. Next base: position 4,497 of record NW_009598694.1, on the reverse strand, counting down.
AGAAGAAGTTAAGTAATTTTTGCTTCATACTATGCTTTGTCACTCTACACTAAAAATAAAACTGATCCCTTAATTAGCTGTTATTCTATAAATATTTCAATAGTATGCTTAGTAAGCTCCTGTATAAAAAGCAACTAGAGTAAGTTGCGCTATCTTGAAGACATGCACATTTTAAAAGTTACCAACATCAGCAAACTTCAGGCATTTCTCAATTATATTGCTCTGATTAAAAGAAAAAAAAAAAAGAGGAAGTTTCGGCAATAAACTTTTTGAAATTACAAGTTAATCTTCTCACTGAAGCTTGAAAATATGCCTCTTCAGGGAGAGCTCTGTAGTCACTCCTTTATCAGATATGAAAGATAGGAAATGGAATTTGTTTTCAAAAAGAACAGTCTTCCCAGCTGACATGGTCCAGAACAATCTAGAATTTATTAAGCTTGATTAAAAAAGAAAAAAAATTCCAGAAAAAGTCTCCTTTCCCACACTGGTCATTAGAAACCACAGGGTGATCACAACACTCTCAGTCCGTCATGCCTGTATTTCAAAAAGTATGGAAAACAACATGCCTTCCTTTCCACAGAGGTGGCAGATTGCCACTACAGGAGACATTGAATACAACAGCTAAACAAGCTTCCTCGCCATATTTTTTTAAAAATTTTTTTCCCAAAGAAATGATCTCAAAGTTGATCAGATTTAGGTAACTAACATCAGAACATATGAAATGAAGTATTTTGCATACAAGCTTCATGAAGCAAATATAAGACACATTCATAGTTAAGCTAATCCAAAAGACATTTGCATACAAAACAACTATGCATACTTCCTTCAACAAGACGGCTCACATCCAAAATCATAGATTTCTTCAAGTGCTTTATTAGACTGAGATCACTGTGAGATTCTGCACAGAGCAGCAAGAAGTGTCTTATTAGAAGGAAGGAAGACAACCAATGTGGAGTTCTAAAACGGAGTTCTATCTTTGTTCTGATACGAAGTCTCATCTATTTAAACAGCACATTAATATTGGTAGAAAACTACTGAACTTTTAAGATTACAGAAACCAAACACTATCAAAAGCTCAAAAAAATAACTCAAAGTTTCAAGTGGAGCTTCTGAAGTGCAGGTTTGTTCAGACTTCAACTTGTTCACTGCTCTGGGAAACACTTTAATAAAGTTGCATCACAGAATGTGCACCAAATGAACAATGTGTTATTAAAAATAACAACAAATATGAAAGGAAGTAAGAGTTGCCTGTCATCCCACAGTAACAAAAAATAAAAAAGCCTCATTTGTCTAACCTGCTCACAAAGAACATTCAGTGGTGATAAAATCCCATGACTTCCAAAAGTCAAGTCACTGGATAAGAAGCATGACTTAAAATCTTGTCCATAAATGTATATAAACTTAGCCCTAGCACATCCACTATGTTTCTAATTCTTGGTCAATTTCTTTCCATTAAATCACCATGCTTGCTTGATGGTGGGGATTTCTTCTGTTCAACCAGTCACATTCTTAATAGAGAACTTGCTTAAGTTGAAACAAAATGACACAAAAACAGAGCAGATGTAAAGCAGTCTAAGCATACTTGATTAACATTTGCTTAAAAAAAAAGTCAATAAAGAAATGAGTGAGCTCAAGAATAATTAAAAAAAAAAACACTCTACAATGATTTTACCCAACACTTTAGAAATGCAAGTTTTTAAATAGCGCAAATTATGCAACCTCATTGGAAAGTTATTTCCATGATTACCCTAAATTTCCTGTTCAGATTAATTAACATTATGATTTTAAAATCATAAATTAGAGGCAAAGTATATACATAGACAGTATCTTAATGCTGCTAAAAATAAGCTTTTTAAAAAAAACTCACTAAAATTCCTGATCATATTGTGGGAAAAATCAAAAAATTTAACTGAATTATGATTATTTATATATGAACATTTTTCTTCACAAAGTAAGTAGCAAAACAGGAAAACACTTTCTAATTAATCTAAGAAAAAACTTCATACATAACAATAAGCACCTTCATCTTGGTATCAAACTTCATCCTTACTTGTAAGAACTTTCACTGAAGTGCTTTTGGGACAATACGCATCTACACGGATAGACTATAAAACGACTTCAACTAAATTTAAACTCCCTTATTCCTTTTGTATTTAGTTTTTTAAAAGCACATCACACTATTGAGTATCTAAACTGAAAGGGCGGGGGGCATTGGGGAGAGCCAAAAAGGCATGCAGAATTCCTATTTGTAGCAATTTCCAGGAAAGTAGGTTCTTTAGAAACTTTTTTCCAGTTTCTGCAGTTCTTTCTCCCATTGAAAACTTACGCCACGCTCTCTCAGTTCCACGTGCCTGCATACAACAAACTGAAGCACCAGGACATTCAGGGCGTAATAAAGTTCTACCCAACTGGGAACAGCAGACTAACCGCTAAAGCCCCAGTTACACATCCTTAATTTTATGCCTGTGAGCACTTTCAGTGAAAGCGAAATATAAAATGTTACAGCCTGAAATAATTTCTTATTTCAAATATTTTACTTGCATCAACAATAAAAAAGTATTACTAAAGAAAAAAAATAACTTTTTACAAATGTTCTTCATTAGCAGCACAAAACCCCCAAATTATAAATGAATCAAATACCCGCCATTATGTTCAGTTATTTAAAAAAATACCAGCAAACAAGACACTGCCACATATCAGATTGATTGAGAAATTCCAGTGTTAGGGAGAGAAAAGAATAGAAGTTTTCCAAATGAAGACTCAACATGGCCATCAGCTCCTTCCAAGAGGTAAATTTTCCACCACCACAGAAAAAAAGAACAAGCCAACTAGAGAAGTAGTAGTTACAGAAACTGCTACATAGGATTTTTCAGACTTCACATACTCTCAAAACATTATTTTACTTCCACATTTGGCAGAAGGTGGCATGCAGAAATACCGAAACCACACAGCATATCAGTTTTGTAGCACAAAACCCAGATCCATCAAGTAACCTAATACAAATGTTCTGTGGATGAACCTAACATAAGTATGTCCTAACTATAAACTGCACTGGGAATACAGACAAGAAAATATTTTTTAAAAATATAAATCTTGCTGTAGAACAGGAGATTGAAGTAAAAATTTTAAAAAATTAACAAAGCATACTTGTTGCTCAACTTTCTCAGACTTAGTTGGTTTTCACTTCAGAAATTAGTTTATTTAGCTCAAAAAGGCTTAGCTATATAGTCAGCTTTGTCCAAGCAATCAACACTAGAACAGATGTTTACCTCACCTGAGGAAGTAGCAGCAGTCACTGCACAGCCAGGCACAGCACTCTCAGCCTAAGGGATGTTGGTTTGGTTTGTTTGTGGTGGTGTGTTTTTGTTTTGTTTTGTTTTTAACTAACACTACAAAAGGGTAACAATATTCGTGTAAAAATAATTATTGGAACATGACACTGCTCTTCCAAAACCAAAACTGGTTGTTTCCCCAGGTAGTAACCCTACACAACTGCAAAGCTGCTGTCACTGGTTCATCACAGAAAGTCACCAAAAGGATGCTCAGGTGTTCCTCTAAAGAATCTCTTAAAGAGCGAACCAAAAAAAACCCCACAAAACCAACTCTGCAAAATTAAGAAAGTAAATAGCGATGGAGTGAGGACAAAGCACACATTTCATTCCTGTTCCAAGCTGCTTCTAATTCCTGCTTGCCCTGATCATCACCAAGAAAAAAAAGCATTGAAAATGGAAGGGACCAATCATACGAGTACATGACAAACCGCAGCAATCAAGAGGAAAGAGAGAAGAAACAGGCCTAACAAGGTTATAAAGCCACAGCAGCTTGCTGAAAGAAAGTCTTCAGCTGCGTGATCATTGAGTTTCAACGGTTTAACAACGAAGACCATACCTCCCCGATAGCTTCAGGAAGCCTGGCCCGAAGAAGATCCTGTTTGCGGGCCAGCGGCCAGGAGAGGCAGCGCACCTCTCACAAAAGGACCCGGTCCCTCCTCCTCTACACGGGCGGAGGCCTCGTTTACACTGCGCGGGACCGCGCTCTCCCGACCGCGACCGTGAGAGCGGCACTGCCCGCAGGCAGAGCAGGGACGGGGAAGGGCAACGACCCCGAGGCCCAGACCGGGCACACAGCAGAGGGCCGGGACAACGGGACGGCTCAGGATCACGGGAAGGAAAAAAAAAAATAAAGAGAGAAGCGGGGAAAAATCCGGAGCCACAGCAGCGCTCTAAGCCCTGTTCTTAAAGAAAAAAACCTGCGCTAGCAGGGCGGAGGCGAACCCGCAAGATCAGAGCTCAGGGCCCGCACCAGGACGGAAGGGGAGGGGGACGGGGAGACGTGATGGGAGAAAGAAGCGTGTGATGGTTCAGGTAGCGGAGCTCAGCTCCGCGCTGGCCCAGTTCCTCAGCGCTGGGTCGGCAAAAAAACAGAGAAGAGAGAGGGAGAGGAGAGGGACGCGAGTCGCCCACGGCCCAGTCAAGACTCGGGAGCCCGAAGAAGCCA
>NW_009598693.1:39669-91050 GCF_000690535.1 Cariama cristata | reverse complement strand
GGTAGCCAAGAAGGCCAATGGCACCCTGGACTGTATCGGGAATAGTGAGGCCAGTAGGACCAGGGCACTGATCGTCCCCCTGTACTGGGCACTGGTGAGGCCACACAGTAGACTGGAAATTCATACACATCTCCCCAAAGAGACTGGCAAGCTCTTTCATCAGTTCACTGCTGAAGGTAAAAATAATTGTGGGACTATTAATCTGGACTTTAAAAGTCTGTCTAATCTAAAGAGCAACTTTGGAAAATCTTGTATGAAAGAGGAGAGAGAGAACTAAGAGGCAGGAAGCTCTTAGCTACCTGAAAAGAGGTTTTAGTGAGGTGGGGGTCCGTTTCTTTTCCCAAGTAACAACCAATAAGATGAGAAGAAATGGCCTCGAGTTGCACCAGAAGAGGTTTAAATTGGATATTAGGAAAAATTTCTTCACCCAAAGGGTTGTCAGGCACTGGAACAGGCTGCCCAGGGAAGGGGTGGAGTCACCATCCCTGGAGACATTTAAAATACGTGTAGGTGTGGTACTTAGGGACATGGTTTAGTGGTGGTTTTGGCTGTGCTAGGTTTATGATTGGACTCGATGATCTTAAAGGTCCTTTCTAACCTAAATAATTCTATGATTCTATGAAAGTCACATTCATCTAATACTGAAAAGTGTTAAGATAAGGAAAAAAGTATTATCTCTAAAGCCCCCTGTTTCAATCCTTGATTTGTTGTATAGCTTTTACTTATCACCTTTTCCAACCAAGCCTGGTTTCTGGAGGCAGATAGAAAGCAGCAGAACACACATGCTATCAAGTTTAGTGGGTTTGCCAAAAAGTTTGTTGAAAATAACTAAACTTTGAAGTTGAAGGCACTAGCACTGGTGTGATTTTTGCAGCTTAGGCTCACAGCTAGCCTTCACTCTTTGTACATTTGAAGGCTACTAATGAGACAGAGAAGGTTTCTGTGAAAAGTAAACATGGTGCAGATATACTGTCTAGCTGACCTATGGTCAAAGACTTTTTTGAAAATCAATGCGTAGTTTTCTTTCTTCCTTTCAATTTCTTTCTTTTCTAGGAGCAGCAAAACAAAGGGTTTCAAATGTGCAAATATTTTAGTTTTGTGTATTAAATCAATCAAAAAGGCCTTCTCTGATATCAACCACGTACTTAAAAATGAAATAATAGTAATAATTATAATTAAAAAAATGTTTATCCTGTGGTCTGTTTCAAATCATAAATGAGAACATACTGCTCTGACTAAATAATAAGCAAGGGCTTGTCTTGGAGTTCTTGGGACTGAGAGATGCTGGAGAATGACAACCTCAATTATTTCAGTTACAGAATATTAAAAATTCAGAAGGAGGTACAGGAGGGAGTTAAATGGAAATCGTTGTGCCAGTGATGGGTTGCAGTCTGTTGTGCTTCCAGAAATCCCCTTCTGAATGCTGATAAGCTGCAGTGTGCTGCTGTTGCTCATTGCACTGACAGAGTTACACAGCAATTACCTGTCAAAGGTATTTTCAAAGCAAGTGTGCACCTTCTTGATTTTTGGCTTTGCTATTCCTACAAGCCAGAAAAAGGGAAGTAAATCAGGACAGGATGTCTGAACCAAAGTGCATTTTTTTTTCCAAATGAAGAAAAATTATTATTTTTCACATCGAACAGAAAGTTTAACTTTACTTGCTTGAAGCATTTAATCTCCAGCATTTGTACAGTCAGACAAATGGTTAGAGCATTGTTTGAGCATATCCCCCCTCCCCGCACTCTGAGGAGACACTGGGAAGGGGGGAGGGGTGTACCCTGGTGCAGTACCCCCACCCCTGCAGCTGGGATGACAGCAGAATCCTGCCTCTCCTTCTCTTCACTACTTTGGGAACCTGACCACGGAGAAAAAAATCTGAGCCAAGACTTCCAGTGCAGTTAACAGAAAATCATTTTTTTTATTAAGTCAGCCGAAGTCACATTTTTGGGTACATTGGCATTCAGCAAATATGTTGTGTCTAGCTCTAACTTTAGTGCAGCTGTCACAACTATCAGAAACATTTCCCTGTAGAGGCAAAGGATCATTCACTTGCCCATTGCTGTGGTGCCCACTTATAATGACAGCAGAAATCAGCCAGGGACAGACTGTTTAGGCACCACCAGAATGTCCCCATGGACACTTCAATGGGACAAAGACAGAAAAGGAGAACAATGTTCCACAACGTCATGGGCAGACAGTCATCTCCACTGACTTGTGTTGGGGAATCGGCAGAGGGCTGGGTTTATTCCAGTCTCTGTACTGGTGACTAGCTTCTGGTAAGAGGGGACAGAAACTTGATGGTGGCCCCATCTGCTCAGCCTCTGTCCAGGCTGGTCACATAGAGGTGGAGCAATCTTGATTCTCTCCTTCCCTCCAACTCTGCACCTGTGAAAGCGCTGATCATAATCTTAAGGCACGTTACTGGGCCGGGAGGAAAACGAAATAGAATATTGACTTTAGGATCCTGAAGTTAAATTTTGTGTAATCTTTTCCTATGTATGTAATTAATATGCCTCCTGGGGAAGTGCAGCTGGGAATTTCTACATGGAAAACCCTCTTTAAGACACATAGAGTTGAGATATGCTAATCTAATTCAGAATTTAAGACTGAAATATAGATAAATTGATAATTATAGCTGTATAAATAACACAGCTCTAATTGGGTGTGAATGTCCTAGCTGGCATGTGAGATGCAGAGTACTGCCAATTTTTAATTTCCAGTAGAATCAGCTACAGCTATGATTCCTACTGTGAAAATTTGTGTGTTATTGAATATGTATTTTTAATGAACTCAGTAGTAATCCAATCAACAGAAATGCATGAGCTTAATCCTTTTCATTGAGGTTTGTGAAGATCTGAGTTTATCATCCTGCTATATTAAAGGAAACAATGGAGAGTTTGGAAACATTTGTCTGTTTACCAGATCACAGTTAGTTCGGTGGTTTCTGCCTTTTTAGACAGATGATGTGGTGAAAGCCGCGATTCTGCTACCAGATCAATCTGGCTGATGGTGCTTGGTCAAACAGCCCTGGGAGTGCTCTGTCTCACGTGCTCAGCACAGCACAGAGTTACTGATAAATGATAGCACTTTGATGCTGGAGACTTGTTTTCATACTTCTAGCAGTATGTTTTGATATGAGGCAGTTTTTAAAAGGTCTTTAACCAAATTTCAGGTAAACATAGTACCACATGCAAATTAGGTGCCTCTTTTCACATGTATGGGAGTGCCATGTCTAGTTAGACATGGAAATGTCTAGTTAGTTGGAAATCCCAGTAACTGCCTGTATCTTTAGTTGTGTATCTGATTTTGCATATATGGCAAAAAATTAAGGAAAAAAACATCAAAAATACTGGGGAACTATTTTTTTATCAGGAGTCCCTTGAAATAAGTTCTGTTCTTAGCAGACTACATGGATTTGCATCACGTTGCCCTCTTAGGAAAGTCTGCCGTGGATAGTGGCTGTCATCTAGCTCAGAAATGGCCAGCCCTCCTGATCCTCCGAGGCACACACACAAGTATTCTTGAGGCTGGGAGTCCCAAGGCATGTACAGTATCTTCTGATGAGTTGAGGAGAAAGGAGTTCTGGGAATGGTGCAGAGGCAGGGAATGACAATGTCACCTCAGGGACCTCATCTCCATTTTGGGATGGTGATGGGCTGGATGTGAACTAGTTTCTACAGCACTCAGCCTCTATAGTCAGGGCTGTCTTCTTCTTGCCATGTGTAACAGCCTTGGACTATTTACCCATGGACCATTACATCTCCTTTGCTGCTTGCATGATGGACTTTTCTCGCCAGAGCTGCACCCGAACTGCCTTGCTGTGGCTCCATTTCTTTAAGGTTCAGTTTCCCCTTGGACTACATGATATGCGCCAGGAACCCAAAGAATTTGTTGCACCTTCCATTCCTCCTTCTGCTGTTGTTTCACCAGCGCTTTTCACTCGTATTAGCATTATTTTCCCTTCTAACTGGAAAGGGAATTTTTAGATTATTTTGTGCCTCTTTTGGAGGTTAATCAGATTTAGATGATTCAGCCTAAATAAAATATGAGGGTTCACATTTAACTACTAATATTAATTTATGTTGGGAGGGAAATGTTATGATGAGAACATTTGTTATTTAGCTAGCTAGTTATGAGGTTTCTTTGCTGAGTTAGTTACAGAATTTTTTAGAAATAGTATAAACTCATTTGTCACAACAGAGCAAAGTGGGATGTTTAATGAATGACATCCTTCCTCACAGAAGGCAAAAATCCTTTTTTTCCTTAAAAGACCAAAGAATCTGTAGCTGTCTCAGGGCAGCAGAGGAAACAGAAGACTGTCCTGATTCCCTAAAATACCAGTCAGGTGGCAATGGAGTTCAGCTGTTCCCTTTGTGATGGAGTTTAAAGCCAGCATGCAGTTGCAAATTTGTTTAACTCAGCTTACTCTGAAACTTTGAATTTTCCATCTTACTCCTAAACTTTTTCCAGCAGATTTTCAATTTAGTGAAGAACCTGCTAATGGCACAGGAGACTATTGTTTCCTGGGCCCATCCATTGCGCCTTGTAGCACAAATCATTGCTGTTGAGATAAACCTTGATCCTCTCTCATTCTTTCTATCCTCTACTGATTTTCATACTTCATAAATGTATCCAAATTCCTGAGTTTTAAAGCCACTGCACATTGTCCCCTTAGTTACAATGCGGCAGGAGAGGAAACACAAAAATAAGGTGTAAAGTACGAAGACATTGAAGAAAATGAGACTGAGAAGAAATTAAGTGAATTGCATATATATACATACACATACACACACACATATTATCTATAGGTATGTATTAGAAAACAAGAGCCCAGACCACAGCAGGAGAACAGAACAGCAGCACAAGTGACACACACATAGGAACAAAGTATCAGTGCCCCATAAAAAAGAAATACCGCCTAGAAACTAGAAGAGAAATCACGAAGCTTCAGAGTAAAGGAAATTGTACTGGATTTCCTGAAACATGGCATTTTGCCTCTGCTGCAGGAAGAAGTGGAGTACTTTTTGACCTTAAAATCTGCTTCTGAAGTGGCTGTATAACAATGTCATCATAAAGGGCCCTCTTCATTCACTGTTAATGACTTCCTTATCAAATTTGCGCAGTTTACAAGCCGGAGGATGATTTTTGTGGTTCCTTGCACTCCCAACTGCTCTTGGGATCTAAGAATCAAGCTGCTTTTTGTGCCTTTTACATTACCACCAGTAATAAAGAACCTGCAATTCGACACAGCAGAATTCATTCCACTCTGGGAGCTCTTTGCAGTGCTAACTGAGGCAAAAATCTTGTTCTTGTCAGTAAGTTGATAGGACTCTGAGGCTCAGAGGGTACTGATATGCAAGAAGGTGATACTTAAAAACTTGCTTGTTTTACAATATTTACATTACCTTTATTTTCCTTCTGTTTATAATTTCTTGTTGGCTTATTTAAGATAATTGCTTTCCTTGGAAAGGAAAAAAAGATATAATCCTAACCAGTAATCCTGCAGCCTCTGGATGCAGGTGGCTTTATAGTAGAAGTCTTTACTGTGTGTTGGCTATTCTGCACCAGCAGTTTCCCTACTACTTAAAATCTGTTGCATTTTCTTGCATGAACCTGTGTCCTGGATTCTGGACATGTACTTGTGTATCAGTTTCTGAAAAAGAGCTCAGGAGGCAGTATCATTTAAAAGAAAGATTCTGTGAATATACATACAAATGAATTTAGTCAAATATATGTGTAAGGATTGCCTTTGGTAGTAAAGTCACTTGATTTCACATGGAAACTACTTCCAACATAAGACCCCTGGTGTTTCCTTGTCTGAATACATGTTCTAAGGACTCTAAAGCTATACAGGAGTTTCACGATTGGGAGTGTACATCGCAACTTGGCTCCGGGGAGTAAGGAGAGACCCAACCTGGCCTATAGAGATCCTCCATGTATCTCAGTATCCACCTAGAGTTTAAGAGATCTTCTTCTGACAGAATCGAAGGACAAACAACTTCTACTGCGAGAGCGTAGCAGAATTACCACAAGAAATATTATGACTGCGGCCTTGTTGGACAATATTTCTATGTAATATAATTTGTTTTTTTCTTTAGGGATCTTCACAGGCTTTAGATGAGATCTCATATGAAATAGCTCAGCAAAACCAGCAGCCCATAATTGCGTGCATCACCTCTATGATTCACATGCTCTGGCAATGTGCCCAGCTCCTGGAGCTGCTGTGGTCTTTCAGCAATGGTAAGCTTTGTTCTCTCCTTGCATCCCCACTATGTGATGCCTGCAATAAAGTGTCATCAGAATGTCGGCAGAGAGACCTGCCTTAAAAACAGATAAACCTATCTTGCAAACCAGGCTAATGACTTCAGCAATTGAGGACTAAATTGCTCCTAGCTTTCCTGTAAGTTATCTGATAAACAGAAGTAAGTAAAATGCTTTTTAAATGTTGTGGTTTAACCCCAGATGGCAACTAAGCACCAAGCACCTCACTCCCCTCCAGTGGGATGGGGAAGAGAATGGGGAGGGTAAAAGTGAGAAAACTCATGTGTTGAGATAAAAACAGCTTAATAGGTAAAGCACAAGCTGTGTGAGCAAGCAGAGCAAAACAAGGAATTCATTCCCCACTTCCCGTGGGCAGACAGGTGTTCAGCCATCCCCAGGAAAGCAGGGCTCCATCATGTGTAATGGTGACTTGGGAAGACAAACTCCATCACTCTGAACTTCCTCCTATTCCTTCTTCTTCCCCCAGCTGTATATGTTGAACATGACGCCATATGGTACGGGATATCCCTGGGGTCAGTTGGGGTCAGCTGTCCCGGCTGTGTCCCCTCGCAACTCCTTGTGCACCCCCAGCCTCCTCGCTGGTGGGGTGGGGTGAGGAGCAGAAAAGGCCTTGGCTCCGTGTAAGCACTGCTCAGCAGTAACGAGAACATCCCTGAGTTATCAACACTGTTCCCAGCACAAATCCAAAACACAGCCCCATACCAGCTACTATGAAGAAAATTAACTCTACTCCAGACCAAACCAGCACATTAAATTATCCAGGGCATCCAACTGAATACATTAACTAATAACATCCTTATATACTACATGGACTTATTGGAAGAACTTTGTCTGATTTTTACGATAATGTTTTCATTTCATGATATAGAAATTGATATCAAGAAGTAAATATTTATGTTGTTTGTGTAGTTATTTCCTTCCCTATAAATTTCAGCTAGATAAAAATTCTTATATGTTATTGCTGGAACTTAATTCTCTTTGCATATTGTGAACATTTTGTGAAGTCTAAATGTAATGGAAGCCGTTAACGTACTTATTGTTTTTGTTCACTGACCTTGCTTACAATTTGTTTTTTGCTTTGCAATACACCAGGAAGGTAAAGGCAACATATTTTTGCACTAAGTGGTTTCTATATGTATATATTTATATGTAGTCATTGTGAAATTGTGCAGTAGTAATTTGTAAAATTTTCTATCTACTGCTCAATACTTACTTTGAATGTCAAAATATCCAGTAAACATTTCCTTACCTGAGTGAAGCTAACATTTGGTGTGTGTATGAGGAAAAAAATTTCAGAACTTCAGATAAAATTTCTGTTCCATCTCCCAGTATTAGAGCTTTTCTCTGCCACTGAAAGAAAAATCACTCCTTTGGAAAAAAAAAATAATTTAACTGTGAGAGAGAGCATTATTTCTATTTGAAGTGAGTACCTCAGAAATGTCATTCAGTTTGTAAAGGTATAGTAAGAATTTTTTCTGAAGTCTCTTCCTCTGGTATAATTGCGATACCGAGGGGATTTCGTTGTTCAATTTCCCTTCATGGTTTCTGCCAATAAATGCTTCTCCTATCATACATTGATATTAACAGTTCTGCTGGCTGGTAAAATTTGTGTTTGCTCTTATGTATTGGGGGGTGATGGCCTAAAACTATGCCTTAGTGTAATGGGTTCCCTATATTAGAGTCAAACGCCAGAGGCAGTTTTAGTGTCTGAACCATAAATACCTTATTCTTCTGAATACTTGAGGAGTAGAGTTGGAAAAGATAATGTGATGCATATATAACACCTGTCATTCTGAGGGATGTAAAGTGCTTTATAAACTGCAGTACAGGTTTAGTTTGCTTTACCCTCTACTAAATGCAGTTTTCTCAGGGCAGTGATGGGGAGAGAGAAAATAAATGTTTAACAATGCACAGCATTGGTAGACAATGCTTTAGGAACTAATTAAGGTTTGCCTTCCCAGTGCCCACAATTATACATGGGTGCTGTGATGGCTCAAATCAATATGAACAAGACCGTCTTTCAACCAGCTTTTTCTAGCTGGTTGTGCCTTTTACTTTTCCATTTTGATTTCGCAAATGCCTCAAAAGATCTGAGGATTAAGAAAACAATGCAAATTTCTGAAATCAGGTATAAAGAACCTGCTCAATATTTTGGGCCTGTCTGAGCCCTGTAAAACTTTGGGATATCCTGAGGCTTATTACCACAGTTGCACATTTCTCAGGAAGGCTGAAGGAACGTGGCTGCAAAATGTTCCCTGCGCCGCACACATATGCACTTGGATGATGCTGTAGAGGCTTCAGCCTGCTCATCCTTGCTGCTCATCCCCCTGCCATCAGTACACAAAAGCTTACAGGCTTTTGTGCCACGAGTTCTTATGTATCTGTTGGAGCTGAGCTAAGCCATTCACCCAAACGGTGACCTTGAGTACACAAGGCTTTGTAACTCCTCTTAGACGCTGCTGTTTACTTGTTCTGTTTATGATAACCACGTAGAAAATTGCTCCATTGTACTGCTGAAGAGCGAATGGGTTTCAAATTACTCTGAAAGGCAGCCAACAGAACAGCTAACACCGTGGGGCCGTGGTTTTAAACGGCCTTCAGTCTGGCTTTCAAGTTTGTGTTCCCAGGTCTGCACCCTCAATCAATTGTAGAAAAAAATAATTTCAGGCCCAATTAGCTGTGAACCTCCATCTACCAGGTTTAGAGAAAACTGAATAAATTTATGATCGAAAGGACAGTGAGAAAATGAGACAGCACTTGAACTGCCCCTAGCGCAGTCGGTTTGACAGTTCTTTTGTTTTAGTCAGATTGTAAAGTCTTTTCTTTTCAAGTTACAATAGTGTTGCATGATGCTGGTGGCAGCCCTCATCACTGCCTGTTTAAGGATGGGAAGCATCAATATAGTGTGTAGTAATGGAGCAAACTCTGACAGAGGTTGAGCATGTTTTTCCCTTTATCTGAGTCCATGGTAATATCCTGGATTGAAAACCAGGTGTCAGTGTCTTCAGGTAAGCTGCCATTTACTTGAGCCAAGATTTCAGCTCCAGACAGTGTAGGTATATGTGGGACCTGCCACATAAAATTTAATATCAATTTTCACGACAACTATTAGAATCTTGCTTTGTCCTCCAGGATGCTCCAGAAGTAGGACCAGAGAGCAACAACATGCCAACAAGAGATGATTTAGTCCAGAGTGCTACAAGTTTAGTTTCTGTGCAAATATTCCAGGATCTTGTGATGCCCTGAGAACAGCAAGATTAATTTTCTTGCCCTTTTCTGTGCATTTCGAGATCTTGCAGCCTCTACCACTAGAAGAGGAAGAGACCGAGCACATAAGGAACTGAGAACAACATGATTTTCAATACAGTCTGTCACCTAAAATCATTTCCCCCCTGTGGATCAATACAGTCCTAATTAAGGTCATCCTAAGGACTAATGTTCTTGGCCAATTTCCTTACACAAAGACAGCTTTCTTAATTAACTTTTTCATAGGTCTGTTTTGTCATGATTACCAGTACTGAGTTTCTCACTTTGAAAACAGCTATGAAAACTCATGCTTTCTGATAGAATGAGTTTACTGATAAAACTAGTATACTGTACAAGTGATCAAGCTGAACATCTCATACAGCAAAAAAATCTGTGGGAAGTGCTGTATGTACCTTTCCTCCTTTCTTACATTCACAGATCATTGCTTATAGTGAGTAAATGCCTCATGTGAGGAAGCACTATTTGCTCAATATCAGGAAAAGGAAGCTAAAGTCTGAAGTTCTGCTGCTTCTCAGAAAATAATGTGAAAGTCATCCAGAAAAGCTCTCACTAATTGTACAAGAGCTGTTAAATTCCCTTTGGAACAGTTTGGGTTCAAGTCACGCTGTCTTGGTGGTTACTGTGAGAAGAAGAACATGTCTGTGAAACCTTGAAGGTAGAAATCACATGCTCAGCATTGCATTTCTACCCCTCCTCTGGGGAAAGGAGGAAATGTACTTTTCATAGAACAGATATCTGGCCTCAGGACGGATGGCTGCTTTTTTAGAATGCAGCATTTCAAAATGAGCTGACCTTGGTAGAAGATGCTGCTGTACCCTACCCTTCTCATGAAACTGAAGCCAGAGGCTGCCCTCTGGGAAGCTGATTCTTAAAATACACCTGAATCTTTAATCATGTGTGACATAAGACGTTTTAATTTGTGAGAAATGTCCTTTGGTTTGGTTTTTGTCTTCTGCAACTGACAGTTTATTAGGATTTGTAACAAACCAGCAAGCAAACACAAGGATCACCTTTGTTAGAGAAGCTTTTTTTTTCATTGCAGGAAATGTATCGCCAACTTGCTGTAAAACAAAGAAAAAGGACATAGAGAGGGAAGTTGACCATTGATGACCAAGTCTTTGTGCTGATGGTCCATAAGGGTGTGAGCTCCATTTAATGCATCCTTAAAGTATATAATGAGACATGTTTCTGTCCCTTGATGTTCTATGAGGAAGGCCTTTCAGTCTCTCACAGCCATGATCCTAAAAACCACAAATCAAACGATCTTCTTCCTTCATGGAGGTTTGATGCTTTTGCACAACACAATGATTGCCCTCACATGCCCAGTACAAAGTCTGAATTACAGCCCCAGGGAACACTAGCAAATAGCCTATAAACACATGGCAAGACTCTGCATGGTGAGTTTGGCAGGAGCTTTTTCAGCAGAGCCTGCCAACGGCCTTACATTGGTCGCCAGCTGCTGTCCGACAGATGTGCTGGAGGGAACGGCGTCAGGCTGTTAGTGCTCCTGGTCTCCTTGGTAGGCTTTCAGCCACCAGATGTGTAATGGAACTCACAATCTCTCTAAATCAGAAGAGCCTAATAAATAAAGTCTCTGATTAGTTTACTGTATAGGGGGAAGTAGAAAGCAAGCAGTTTTTGTAGTGACATTTAAGGTATGAAAGAGCAGTTCAAAGCAGGCTAACATAAACACTAAGTAGATAAAAAGCTTGAGCTTCTTGGAACTCTCATGGGAAGGAAAAGAAAGAAATACCCTTCCCTTTGTATACAGGTATTTTAGGTTGATTTTGGTCAGTCCTGCACTGCAGCTGTAAAGGATTTGAGGTTACCGTTGCTAAGATGCAGTTACAGCTCGGCTTAAGAGCCACCCAGCCCGCAGGTCTGAGCCACGTCCCCATACCCAGGACACATTAGGGGAATACAGTTAAGCCTCGTTCCCTAGACAAGTTTGAAACAATGCTGTAATTGCATCTGGGGAGAGGCAGGTTGGACTGGACTTCCCCGACCTAGTTGTAGTTGTAACTCTGACAAAGCTTAGCTCTCAGAGCAGGTTAAAAAGCTAAAGGGACAGATTCGTGTTACGTGCTGAGCATGAAAGTTTCTTTGAAGCAGATCCACAGTACTCTAACCCAAAGTTCAACAGGCACTGTGCCAGTCCCTCTGCTGTATCCCATGTGAACTTTACATTGCTTTGCTTATTAGTGGCATTCAGAATGCTTGATATGTTTTTCATCATTCAGTCAGTCCTGTGGTATAATGTAAATCATACAGTCCCTTTCCTTAGTGGAGGGGCTGCTTTTTCCAACTTTTGAGAACACCAGCTGCAGAGTACTTTACTTTTACCAGTGGAGGCTAAACTTTCTTTTGTAATAAACAAGTTCTGTTTTTCCTGTTTACTTATATGTCTATTACTCGTTGCATTTAAAAGAGGAATTAGCTTGCTTGACTCAAAGCCAAATCTTTTTAAGCTATGCCTTGTTGAAGGAGAGTATCTAAGACTAAAAGGTGGAATTGATCTGCCAGTAAAAGTCTCAGTTACCCCTATCATAAGAAAACAGTTGGCATCTGCTTCAGGGACATTTCTATAAGTAGGCACAAGTACGCTTAATATTTTGCAGTTGAGGGGAGCAGGTGTTGAATTTTCATCTTACTGGGCTCTAATGCTTCCTTAAAAACCTTTTGTTTCCTTTTGTCTCGATCGCATGAGAAGTCTGACTAGCCCTAGAATGGCACCTCAGGTTTCCTTAGGTAGAATTTGGGCTCCACTGGTGTTACTCACAGTTTTGCCATTGTCTTCAGTGTAACAGTTATAAGTCTGCTGCTCAATAGCCTGATTCTAATGCCCCGTATTTTCATGCGAAGTTCCATGGAGATTTTAAGCTTACTAGAGTGAAAAGCTTTTGGTTGTCAATTCGTTAAAAGTGTTAAATTCTTTAATAATATATACTGATATAATTGTAAAATAGAGTGGAAAGAAGTGAAAAGTGGGAAGACTGAAGGCTATAAGGACAGGTACTGGAGAGGTACTCCTCAATGAAAAACTGTTACTTGCACTAAAGGTCTCCTAGGAAGATGCTTAATTCCAAGTACTTTCTTTGATCCCACACATTGCTAGTGAAACATGAGGCTAAACGGGCCAAAGGAAAAAGGCAAACATGGTAAGAGCACACTGAGGCATGTTTGGAATGAAAAGTTGTGATAATGCAATCATGAATATGCCTGTAGCTGATCTAGTTTATGGACTGTATTCAAATTGATATAGCTAGCTCATGTATCAATTACCATGAAAATATGGGCTTTAGGGGCCTGCCAAAAACTCTTGATACATGGCCACTCATCTGTTGTTTGGGCCCGTGCACTGTAATTGATACCTGAGCTAAGTAGGTTAAAGGCAGATAGCATCTATATAACAGATTGCACTGTTGTGTAGAGATAGCTAAACCATCTTAAAATAAGTTAGCATGGGTACTGGAAACAGCCCTGGAATGATATGCAGAGCTCAGGGTGGGCTAACTTAAAGGATTAGGGAAAAAATGTTCGTGTCAGTTGAGAAAATAGAAGGCAGTGGGAAAAAAAAAATAACTAGCACATGGCTGAAATCTTGCAGAGCTCAGGGTGTGCTAACTTAAGGGACTAGAAAAAAAAAGTACATGTCAATTGAGAAAGTAGAAACCAGTGGAGAAACAAGTTTAACTAGCACATGACTGAAATCTTACAGAAAGAGTCAAAAGGGGAAAAAAAGAGAACAAAACAAAAAGAAACAAAACATTGAAAGGAAGAATTGTATATACAAGAAACAAAAACCGGGGACTAAAAAACCCTGAAGCTATCAGAAAGGAGCTGAAGGACTGTTATTAAAATATAGGAAACGGAATAGATAGAAAGTGAGAAATACGAAAAGTCCACATAGAATAAAGATAACAAGGAGAATTCCAGAACCATATGAAGAGCGTTTTCTTGTGAGCGTGCTTTGCTGCAGGACCTCAATTTTGTAACTTATTTTCAGTGCCTGTTGCTGCAGAAGCCAAAGCTTAAGGGCAGGAAAACAGGAAAGCATTCCATTGAAATCAAATCTAAATCCAGACATGAGCCTGGTTTTCAACTTACAGCCTAACTCTAAATCCCTTTAAAGTTTGCTTGTCACTTAATTGCACTACAGAATCTTGGCAGCCTCCTCACATCACAATTCTAAGCTGTCAAAGTAAGTAGAAGGAGATATAAAACCCCTCTAATGTATGTCAACTTTTAGAAACCATTTTCTAGCTGCAATTATGTACCAAGCAATAAGTTTATTGTGTCAGGTCATAAGGCCCAACCAAGCAAATTAAGGTCCATCAAACTTACTTGAGCTTTGCTTTATTAGGTGGCCTTTCTGGGACAATAAAACCCACCTTTATTTATCGTATCCGGAACTAGAGTCTTTGATCTCAAGTTTCACATAATGCAAGTTTGTTTGAATTGACATACAAAGAAAAAGATAATTAAAACAACTAAAAATGCTCTCAGTTCACTCTTAAGTGGCAGAAAAGCTCTCAATTACATGTACAGGCAGTGGCAAACTTTTTAACTGGTGTATTTCCTATGAACCTCTGGGGTATATATAGCGACATGTAGCACCATAGTAGTCTCCTATCATCTTCCTGACAAGCTACCGTAACCAATGGGCCTCACGATGAAATAACAAGGTCCCAGATATTTGCTATGACAGCGCATGGAATATTGTGGCCTATGTTACCTTGTGGATATGGTGCATCCATCTGTAAGAATGACACAATAACATAAAGTTATTTTACCTTTGCATTGAAATTTTGTATCATAAACAGTGCCTAGATAATTTACCATTGACTAAATGAGGGAGTGAGTATGGGAGCCAGGGATTAAATAAGGGAAATTTTTCTATAGTTTTGGTAAAAATAGCATTGAGATTCAGATTGGTGATTACCATGCCACATATCAGTAAAAATATGGTTTCAAATCAAAGGATTTAATCAGTCATCACTGTAATTAGTGAACAGCACCGTGGGCTGATTCAGGTTTCGCATACTTGCACTGTACCAACAGAACTCTGCTGATTTTAATGATATTACCTCTGCTTTGCAGTGCTGCTTATGAGACTTGCACTATGCTATTTATAGATTTAACATTATTTAATATGCTTGCACCACAAAACATTCAGTAGTCTTAAAATCATCTATTGGCAGTTTGCTGAGAATGGAGATGCTGAGCAGAGGCACAGGCCTCATCTTTATAGTAAGAGGAGAGCTCAGTCAGTTGGATTTTGTTTTTAAAGTCAAGTTATTTTTAAAGGGTAGTTGTTCAAACCTGGAGAAATTCAGTCCTGGAAATAACAAGAGAGAGAGAGATAAATAAATCTAAATCTTAATGTTTTCGTAAAAATAGTGGTTTTCTTCCCTATGTGCTTTTTGAAATAAATAGTTACAGGTATTTATATGGGTTGATGTTGCCATGGAAATGTTAGGAAGGGGGAAGCGAAGAAGAAGGACAATTCTGTTTGTTTATAAAGAAAATGGAAAACAGGTGAAAGGAAGAAAATATAATTATCCCCATTTTACAGCTGAGGAATTTCAGCACAACAAAGATAAAGAGCCCAACTGTTGTGGAAATCTATCAATCCTTTTAGGTTCACCTGTCACTTAGGCATCATTCTGCCTGCAGGGTATTCACAGAACATCTACAAATCATTACCCTCCCCTCATCCTCTACCTTTTACCTGCTTCTGTGTACAGATGCACTCCTTCATCATAGCTGTCATAACTCTCTTTTGTAAAAAGACCCCAGAGTCACCCTACCGCCCCCACTTCTAGAGAAATATTGCAAGGCCCAGCGATCAATAGGACAACTCAGTACAGACAGAAAAGAACAGGCACTACCAGCAGTGAGATGTTGCTTTCTGGCCCACTGAATGTCACAGTGTGCATGTGGGCCATCTATTCATAACCTGTCACAGTAACTATGCAGCCCGATCATTTTTGTTATTTCAGAACTGACAGTGGAGGAAATGGGTATATATCTCTGTTCAGACTTGACAGTAAATTCTGCACTCTCTGATTGTCAATGTTGAGAGTCAGAAACATGTCCAGGCCACTAGGAAGAGCTTACAACTGAAAACAAGTTCAAATTTAAATACAAAACCAATCTTAGTGACAGGACTACAGTCTTACCACTCCGTCTCACTCCTTTCCTGATTCTTGCACTCTGCAGCTGATCAGTGCCTGAGTCTGGATTCAAGCGGATGTTCAGGATCAGCAGACGCTGGCTCAGAGACATCAGCTGAGCAATGCATTGGGAGAGGGGAGTGGAGGAAACACAGGAGAAGGTGGCCAGCCCCATTACATGTGCAAGAAATCAAGTACTTTGAGTACCAACCCAGATGGTTTGGTACCACAGCTCCTTGTTAGAGCAAGGAGCCTGAAAAATAAAATCCAACCAAAAGCCTTCTCTGCATTAGAATCCACTCCCAGTAGGTAGACAAGAAAATTGTTTCTCAATAACAGAGTAGAAGGAACAGAAATTGTTCCTCAAGAACAGAGTAGAAGAGGGCCTTCTGCCTATACTCTTTGCAGTTTCTTTGCCAACTATTGAGCCTATATTGAGCCTGAGACAGAGGACAAGCTCTTCCTAAAGCCAGAGAACCCGTACTCCGACCCAGGACCTGGAACTATAACTGTGATCATAACAGCTATAACTGTGCCATAACCAACCCATGCCAGAACTGTGTCTGTACATCTTCCTCTAAACTTTTAGTGTATAGCTCCTGGTGTGGAAAAGTTGGTGGGAAAAAACCACCCGACTGAGGATTCTGGTGGCATGCTACAAAATGGGCTACTTCTCTCGTTGGTCACAGTGCTGGATGTCAAGAAATGTCTAGGAAGAAGGACACAGTAGGAAGGACTCCACACTCACCTGCATTTCACTTCCACCACACTTCCACACCACAAGAAGATAGTCAACCAGCATCCTGATATTCTTTGATCTTAACTGTGCATTGCTCCCATCTGAGCATGTTGTATATTTCTTTTGTAATAAATCCTTTGTTTCCTTGAACTTCACTCAGTCTGAGCTTATCTTTCTTACTAGAGTTGTGTTCATCTTATCTCTTAGGAGAAAGAGGATGAAATAGCCATCTAGTGAGAGGGACTGGCCAGGAGGAGGGGGCAGATATGATCTAAATAACTCAGGCTGAGTCATGAACTGAGCCTAGAGTGAGACCAAAAGAATACTTAGAGCATTTTTCACCTGAAACTTGAGGCATGTGAGGCTTTTTACATACTGAGCAAGGAGTGCATCACACAAAAGATGTCACAGTGTTCACATGTGAAGTGTAGGAAGCTGGAGTTGGTAGAAGGTCTTTGCATTTCTTCCCAGGGCTTGGTAGGTGGCATATGTCACTAGTGTATTGGCTTGCCTCAGGGTCCTGTCTCTCAACTACACTTGTGGACAGAAATCCACAGTACTGTCATATTCCCTGTTCCAGTCCCGCCCCCACTGAACTCAGAAATCCCCATTGCTTCCTTTCTAACTCCAAAAACTATCCATAGCCTTGCTCTTAGTCATAATCCAGGGTGTCACCTACAGCTTCTGCCAGCCATCCCTATTGTAACAGCCACTCCATGATAATCTTGTCAGGAAAAATCCTGTACTTGTTATATCATGTCTCTCACTGTTTACTAATCTACCAGCCAAGACAAGCCCTTAAGAAATCAGTGCTTTCATCTGCTTTCAGTGTTCAAGCCTCCTTTCTGCTTCAGGAATGTCAGATCTAATCTGGTAGGCTAGAGTAATTATTATTCAGGTATGACCAAAAATAAGGACTTTAATGACACTGGCAGAGGAATGTAAATGTCTTGGAAGTAGGAGAAATGCCATGATAGGGCTTGGATGCAAACCTGAGATGTCAAGGTCATCAGAGTTTTGTGTGCTGAGCATGTGTGAAGGGTCACCTGGGAGGTGTAGGAAGCTTTAAACTTCTAAATGTAGATGTCAACATAATATAAATGCCAGATGACTGACAGGAGTATATGAGCATGTGAGGAAGGAGAAAAGAAGAGGCAAACAAAGCTTAGATGCCAGCACAACCCGAGATGCGTAACAGGGCTCAATCCCAGGTGGGGTTGAAAAATCTGTAATGCAGCCAAGAATTGAATCTATCACCTGAATTCCAATTCTTCATCTTCTACAGCTGTAGCCTAAGCCTACTTCAAAGTCATTCTCTAGACTCTAAGGCCTCTTAAGCAAACTACTATAGCTGATAACTTCTAACAAAAGCTAGTCCAAGGCTATTTACTTAAACCAGCTGTTTATGTGATCTATTTTCCTAGTGTTGTCCTTGAAAAAAATACAATTACTTCAGCAATAGAACATGTCTATACAGCAAGGTGTAGCCTGCTCAAGGCTGACTCGAGAAAAACTGCTCCTCGGAGCTGGTGTAGCCTTGTTGTCTTGGCTATGGTTGAGCTGCTGTAGGGAGGCAGGAGGAGGCAGCTCAGGCTGGTAGCTGTGCAGCTTCTGAGCCTGAATTGGCTGGTTTGGGTGAAGTGCAGGCAGCAGGTGTGCATGACCGGCTACACCTGGATAAATAGTCAAAAGTCACTGAAAGAAAGGCTGTAGGAGTTAAAAGGATAAATTGTGAAGGTGGGTTTGACTTCTAATTCAAATCCTAACCTAATTTCCTCAGCGAGCAAAATTCAGATTCTTAGTCCTGAATACTCCATATTACTGAAGTTGATTATGGGGGCTGCAGTTTACACCCCTTGCTCTGGGAATACATGGATGTAAAACCCAATAGGAAAATCTCAGGATGTTTCCAGTCTTTCTCTAAACTCTGGTGTCTATTATGCCTTGTGGTTATTAGAAGATAGAGAGGAAAAGGGTGAAAAATGAAAAGGATAAATAATACCTTGAAAATACCCTTTAAGTCTTCTAGAATGGAAAAAAAAATAATCAATGTTTGATTACATTTCATGGGCCATACATACAATAGGCTGTTCATTACTTCAGCTACATACTGATTTTTCTAGCTTCTGGCAATCAAAGAATTTAAGAAGAAATACTATCTTGTTATACTTTTTCTTGTTGAGATTGGCGATATTCTATAGCGACTGGTCCAACATCACCAGTTTACTAACAACACTGGGAACTGTAGTATGGCTTGACTAATGAATGTTAGTACGGACAACTAATGCTGCCATCACTATAGCATGTGAAGGAATATGCACAAGTAGCAGAAGTGTATCAATGTGCATATAGGTGCGTGCACATCTAGACAGGGCAGGCAGGCAGAATGCAATTCACATAGGCAGAAAAGGGGGATGGCTCCTCTCAGAGAAGTGTGGTTTGATGTAGGATGAAGCCGTTCTAACTACAATGTTTACTTTAGTTTTAAGCAAAACAAAGGGGATCCTGACAGTTAAGAATCTTTGATGCGGGTTTGGAGCTTATGTAAAGTATCAGCAAATCTATAGGAGCTACTAGAATTATATCAGTTTGGATAGGTGTTTGTAAGAACTTAAATACTTTCTTTGCAGAAATTATATACATCACTGTGCACTATGGTTAAATAAAGATGTGGCTTCTTTGGAAAAGCTTACCCAAGTTTAGTTCTGCTCTCAATTTGGTTGACTTGAACTATACTTTGTGATAAAACAGAAAGACCGAACCTGTGGTTCCAGATTTAATCTCTCCAGTGCCCAAAGCCATATGTACTTAGTCCATTCTTTGATATAAAATGGTTAACTTCTATGTAAGATGATTAAAACTATACTGGTCTTGCATTCCTTTGTTAGGTAATATACCCTAAAAGAGAGTTGAGGGAAAACCTGAATAGAATAGGAGTCTTTCTAACTCTTGCTACCAAGGTCTGCTAAGGAAGATATAGGCACAGGAATATCAGGAGAAATTTTGGGGTGCTTAGCACAAGAAAGGTTGACGATCTGACCTGCTATGCAGGGGCAGGAGTGTACTTCAGCTTTAGAACTGAGGATGGAGGATCAAAGACAGAAACTGAAGTAAAATAAAAAAGTATATAGTCATGGCTGCTTAAAGGAAAAAAGATCCTCTTCATCCACCCCCTCATCTTTGTTGTCATTCATCTGTGACATAAAAGCACAGACTGCCAGTTAAAGGAAGCATCTATGTAAAAGCAGAGGGAGTAGAAATATGAGCATTTTCTTCTCTATAGGAAAGGAGAATTGAACTCAGTTCTAGTATTAGAATAGATAATCAGGAAAGAAATATTTTACTTGGTTATTAGCTGAGAGGGGAGAAAAGACTCCTTTTTAGCATTAGGACTGTTAAGAGAACTTGAAAGGTTAAACAGGCATAAATTCCTGAGAGGTGACAGTGTGGTATGGGACTCGAGGGAGTATAGCAATATGATGCTAGAATATTCTCAGCAGTGCTGTTACAGAGCATTTGCTGTGTTAACATTACTTTATACTATAAATCGATGTATTTTTTGCTGTATTTTACTAGGTATTTTAGTTTGTATTATTTGTGTTGTATACTTCCACTGTGTATTCCTATTGCATGTTTTAATAAGATATATAATTCTGCCACAAGAAAAGCAGATGCAATAAAGCTTGACTGATTAATGCTGCTTGTATATTTTAGACTGGCATCGGGAATCAGCCTGAATTTGCAATTTGGCAGTAAATGAATATTGATACAAAAACTATTGATGTAACACAAAGCTTGTTACTCTATATTCTAGTAGTGTTTCCTCTACTTGTTTGGCTAGGTCTCTTAACCCATCTAACTGGGAGAATAGGAGTAAAAATATTTTTACTTCTGAAAGTTGCAGGATGCAATGGTTCTGAATAATTAAAATTAGAACAAGCACATGAAAAGCTATTATTTGGAAGTCAGATTTTTTTACTATTTCTGCTCTAAGGCCTTTTAGCATGATATCCAATGTTACATGCAAATTCTACCTGACTATAGAAGGCAGAAAGTTTATTGAAAATAAATGCTTCATTCTCTTTTACCATCTATGAGAGAGAGGGATGGAGTCCACTTCTTGGCTCATTTTATATAGTTGTACGATATCAAAGCAATCCCTGAGATGGGGAAAGAGAAGGATCGTGTCTTTCCTTAAAAAGAAGTGTGGTTTTCCACTTTTAACCTCCTCCTCAGAGAAGCTAGACAATGTCAACTTCCCTAAACCTCTGTAGGCAGCACTGTTTGTTGTGAGGAGGTGGTAAGATGCCTGAGCAGATATACTCTTCAGGGCAGGAGAAAGGAAAGCCCTACTGAAACACTTCAGCAATAGGAAAGGCAGTAGCATCTCCTGAGTACCTTTTAGAAAATTATGAAAAAATAAACACTAATGATAATAACATTAATCCTAGAAGGTCCTTTGAAAAAGATGTTACAAGTTCTCCTCTCAGGTTACTGAACATTGTGTCTATGGCACTGGTCTGACATAGCAAATAGCTTCCTGACACCCCCACAAGGGTTTCTCTGTACTTTCTCTTTACCCATAACCCTCAAAAAAACCCCTCTGTTATTTACCCATAAATTCCTTTGATGGGCAGTGATGTGTATCAACACTATCAGATTTACATTTGATATAAATCTCTGAAGGCCTCAATTATTTAAAAAGGCATTCAGAGCCTTTTCCTTCCTCTAACACTGACTGGGTTTTGTGTGTCTGGGTCAGGACAGACACTGGTCTTTCCCTGTTAATAGCAGCTACCTCCTTTGGAATGTCTCTGCTCCCCTTCTTTGCTTGACCATGTCAGACCTTTCACCAGTTGAGTGCTGAATGAGCAAAATGACTGAGTTAGATAATACTCCATGATTTACCAGATTTCAGGTAATTAGGAAAAAATAGACATGTGATTCAGATAGATAGTACACTAATACTCTTTAAAAGCATGCTGGCTCACGTACTAAAAGTTGTTGCTAACACTGGCATGCCCTCAGAGTGAACAGTAACAGGCCTATGGATAAAAAGAGGTTAATTAGCTATTCCTGAAGAGCATCCACTTATTGGTTCAGATGATATGGATAAGACTAGTATACAGTTCTCACAATTCTTCTTCGTCAAAAGCATGCCAACAGTAGGAATATCAATGAATTGAATCAAATCTATTTAATTTCTCCCTCCTGAATTAAAAGTTCCTCAAGAAGTTTCAGGAGAAGTATTGTAGTGTTTGGAATCAAAAAGCAATATTGCATAAGATGCTTTGAAGAAGAGTGAGGATCCCTAGAGCACTGCATCTAATTTTAGAGATCTCTTGAGCACTTCTAAGTTGCATATCTTGCCCGTGTCTCAATTTCTTATCAGGGAGAGCCCCACCTAGGTTCCAGTCTCACACCTTCTGCATGAAAATCAGACTTTGATGGGACACATGCCTTTGATGCCTTTATACACAGTATATTTTCCCATCAGGTCCTCAATCTATATTACTGGACCAACAAAGCCTGGCATGTTCCCCAGCTGCATATTTAAGCGGCTAAAGACATAAAGATAATTTTATCATGTTTTATCATTCTGAACAGTTAAGATTTTTCTCAAGGACCAAGAGGAGTAGCAAGAAAGGCTCACTAACCTTACCCAGATGTTTGCTTAAAAATGAGAGAAAGATCTGATAATTGATGAAATCATAGTCCAGAGGTCTGATAACTGATGAAATCATAGTCCATTTCTGGCACCTGAAATGGAAAGACTGGGAGACTGAATGCTGCTGCTGATGGCCGTAATACGTCAGAACGTGATTTTCTTATCTGTTATGGCTGATAGCAAGAACAGACTCCTAAACCAAGTATTAAAATTAAAACCTCATACTTTGATTCTTATAAACTATTTGTAAGTTATGTTAAAACAAGGAAATACTAGATAATCTGAGGTATCATGCTTGTCTGATTAAAAAAAAAACAAAGCAAAACTCTGGTTGTAAATTTCCCTAAAGTATGACATGATGTCAAATACATACTCACATAGTAAAATATTTTTATTGAAGAAAACCAATCATTGTTAACTTCATGAATTTTAATGAGACAGTTACACACTGATCAATAATGTTACATTTAATGATTTCACCAACACTTCAGTGTTGTCAGTTGACCTTTAATGGAGATTCAGTGATGCAAAACAGCTCTTCTGTGGTATCCGATGTAATGAGACTGGGCCTTCTAAAAGCTCAAATGACATCCTCAAGTTCAGCAAATGAAAAGTGATCCTGAATTATCTAGCATCATGCAAATATCAGAAGAGAGAATTTTCTTTGCCTACAAAAACCCTAGCTGTTGTCTCTGATTGGCAGATTCCGATCGGTACCAGCCTTATTAATTATCCTCAGGTTTTCTTGCTGCTAAATTGAGCCAAGAAAACATTTGAAACTTCAACAATTCCCCTGATTGTCATGGTAGGAATACTAGACCTGAAAGTTAGATGCTATCAAGATAGAGATTTACAAACTTGATTTTTCACAATGAAGGAAAGAAGCTAACGTGAACACTGATAAGTGTGGGGGTGAGGATGCAGGTTGCATTGTAATGTTGCTTATCTCATTTACCCCGCAGGCTTAATCTTACCAAGCCAAGTTCTTGGCTGAGCTACAGATGGTTTATGTCGCATCACAGGGAGCAGTAAGCTGCAAAATTAACATCTTCAGTATAGGATATCCCCTTCATGCAAGGTGGACCCTATATGCATTTATGATGGAGTGGCCTCCAGCTCACTAACCAATTCATGTTAACAGAGAGTGAGACTGCATTTTTGCAACTTGGTTTCTGTAACTGATCTCAAACAGCTTGCTTTGCATATAGTGATCCACTTCAGAGTGGTCTGGAACTGGGTGAAGGCTAGGGTTGTTTTGTATTATGTTGTCTCCTTCCTCTTGACTTTTGCTTTATGATTCAAGGTACGAAGGAGGCCAGGAATGCACAAGACTGTCTCCCATTGACAGGCAGCAGGTCCTGCTATGAAAACTTGAAATGTCTTTAGAAACGGTTAGCAGATTTGTAGAGCTCTTCAGAAATCATCTCCAGAATATATGACAGATTTCCAATATTGCAAGTGAGTGAGTGACAGATACATGTCAGACTGCAGTGTTTTGAACTGTATTTGAACTTTTAGATTGTTTCCTCTGTCTTCCTTGGGATGTTAACAAAGGCTTTGATGCATTGGAAAAATGACTTTGAGAAAGGAAAATGGTTATACACTCAGGTCACGGCAATGTTTTTACCACCTAGGCTCCATTTAGTCATAACGGCTACATTAGAAAGTAGAAGCAGAACTATAGAGGGAACAGTTGCTGCTGGTGTCCATACAGATTGTGTCACTCCGGACTAGCTTTTGTCTGGACTGCTAGACCGAGCATCTTCAGCAGTAGCAGTGCTTTAGACGTTTTCCTTGGGCTTATCTTCTGCTTTATCTTCATCACGGAGGAATTCACTTTGAGAGGATTCTGTGAGGCCACAAGTATGGCAAGTTGGAGATGATGGGGAGAGTTGCTTCAAAAGTACTGATGCAAACTACAAAGCGACCGTGAATGCACCTGGAGATTTCTAACATGAGCCTCTAACTCCAACTCCCACATGCAGTTGTATGACCTCCAAAAAAGTAAGCAAAACCTATTGTTTCCTGTTATAATTTGCTGTCTTAAAACTTTGGTACATACAGCTGTTAGTTCCTTACTGGTGATAAAAAATATGTAGAACATTTGAGTTAAGCAATTTTTTTAAAGTTTAAGTCTGTATTTGTTGTGTAGTTTACACTGATAGCAAACAGTAGATTTGGATTCAGAAACAAACATTCATGAATAAGAAAAGAGCTTAATGAGCTTTGAAAGACACATGAAATGGCAAGAATTGCTTAAGGTGAACATTTTCTAGATTACATACCTGAAAGCACTTCGGCAAAGTAGCTCTCAAGATTGAAGCTGAGACACCTAATAATTTGCTTGACTGTGAATGAAATATTCCTATATTTTGCCATTCTTTTGAATGAAAATAATGCATCTCCCTGCATAGTTAGATTCCTTGGTCAGTTGGAGAGCTAGGACATGGGTTTCTTTTGTGATCTCCAACTGAAGGAAGATAACATAGGGAGTACTTTTGCTTCTCTTCTGTGCTTCCATGCAAGAGACAGATGCAAAGTCTGCAGGTACTCTGTTGTTAAACCATGTCTGGTCATACATGAGGAAATTTCTTCAAAAGTTGTTGAGGATTAGGCCCATTATCAATACAAATATGCATAAATTTGTGCATGAACTGACATTACAAAAAAAGTAGATATGATCCCATTCACTTCTTGAATAACTAAAGAACAGTTGAATTCAAATCTAAGCCGAAACATCTGTGGACATTAAAAGTTAGTGTTAAATATTGTTCCTTTTGACAAAACAAAAAGTATGAAATATCTTTTTTAAAAGATGCAAGGACTTAGATGTTTGACCCAAGTGTTTTTGCAATAAAATGTTTACTAGCCGTGCTTCTACGTGTATTTTACTTGGCAACCACATGTGAGGGTGGTACATGGGCTGTTGAATGAGTGTATACACTATATAATAGAGAAAATTTCATGCAAATTAAACTTTCTGTTTTCTTCTTAAAAGGAAAAAAAAGAAGAAAAATATTTTCTTACCTTCAGGGTAAATGATACTCCACAACCTCATATCCCGTTATTGTAATTGTTATTATGCATAATGTGTCATTAACATTGCTTTTGCTACAGCACACACATCTAAAGAAAATACTCGTACTCAGTATTGTTGAGGCAATATCAAGATTACTCATTGGGTTTGTTCACGTATGGTGAGTAAACAATGTGCTCTTCTAACTTGGTTCAAGTCACTAATCACGACTCTCAGTTTCTCTCCACTTTAGGAGCATTTCATTTCATACTGAAAAAATAAGAACGAAACCCCTCTAATTATGTCCCGGCTGATAACAGATGGATGGGAATATTGATGACTTATTTTAAAAAACATCTTCACCCAAACTGCTAGGTAGGAATACACCTGTGAGGTCCTAAGCACCAATCAGTAGACCCTACCTTGATATTAAATTAGCAAGTTTCCCTGGCACCTACCAAGTTAGGCCAACACACATCAGCTGGGTATCCAGAAGGGACAAAACACTGTGTGCTTTGTACCATGGTTATCTGATGTGGAATCTTTGTTGCACCCTACTCTTTGTGTCAATGGTAATACATGAGTCTCTTGAAATGTTTTGCAACAGTGAGGTTTTAGAAGGTTTATAGGTAAACCATACTAAATCATGCAGGCTGGTTTCCCAGTATAGTGAATTTGCATATGGTGAAAGGACACTGAAAGCTCAGAATATTCTGGAATCTGAGAGAGTAGAATAAATAGAAAGAATATGTAGAAATTAACTTTTCTGTAAAAGCAGATATTATTACCCCAGCTATCAGCTGTAAACAAATATTAAGCATTTTTTGCTAGAAATACTTTAACGTTCCCAGCTGTAGGAACACAGTGTTACAGAGCATAGCACTACTGTGAATTTACATTGTCTTTTGCTGTCTTTATAGAATACTATAACATACGTGAGCTGGGACAGATAGCTAGCAGCTATTGTATTTTTGTATACTTACTACACTTTTGACTTAACGAAGAGACACTAATATCATACATCCTAGTATTCTGTAGAGAGTTAAAGTGTTTTTGTTCAGAAACCACAGAATCTTACAACAGTAACCGTCCACTTGGTTCTGAAGGAGGAATTTCCTTTTTACTGGGTCATGGTTAGTGACTCAAACGAAGTTACAGTGGTGCTGCAAGAGAAGAGATCGGATTGCTCAACATACTTTCTTTCAAGATCCTACTTAGCAAAGAGTCATATGTCCTTATGTTTCTGTTGGCTTGGGAAAGAAACTGATACTATGCAGACCGTTACTGGATCTGGCTCTGTGTGCATGAACAAAATTGGCTCATTTGGATTTATTCTTTCCTGGTGTTTCCAATGCTAACTCCCATCCTGCTATCATAGCTAGCTTTGATCTTTGAAGACACGTTACTCAATTATAAAAGGAATTCCTCAAAGCTGTGAAACTAATCCCTGCCAGAGGACAGTGGGCTGTAATTATGATCGTCCTTCAGGAAGTATTACTGCCAGTGTTTCAATTTTCTTATTATTGTTTATTATTAAAATAATACCCACCCATTTACAGACAGACTGGCTACAAATTCTGTGGCTTGGCCTGCCTTCCAAAGTGGTTTCTGACTTTGCCATGTCACTGAATGCCAAGGGAAAGGATTATGCCTCTAAAATCCTATCCTGTTGTATTTTGACTGTACTGAAGTAAAGGATTTGTGAACTATCTGAACGTTGCTGATGGAAATGGCCTCTTTCTAGTTTGTCATGCATTTAGGCAGAGTCCAAATAATTTCAACCCGGACTTGTGGTTATGTGTTTCCTGGGTGATTTGGTTAATGAGGTTGTAATATTTTTTTTACAATAAAACTGGATTCCTTCAGGATAAATGCTCTTTCCATTTAATATGATGGAAAAGAAACTCCACATGTATTCTCTAAGACCAAACTACCTGCCCAACCCCACAGAGGAAGTAATTCTGCTATTACAGGAGTCCCACTATGGAATGTGCTCTTACAACCCTGGAACAGACGTGCTAAGTAGAAGAATCAACCCTAGTGGTTCCCAGTCCTTCCAATTTCTTCCACCCCTGCTTTGCAGGATAGAGAGACTTGTTTGATTACAATGACTGTAGCAAGGTTAATTAAGAGGTCAGCTGATCTGTCACACTGAAAAACCTGTCTTAGACTGGCTCAGAAAAGCTGTCATGGCCCTTAATAAGGCAATATTGGGAAGCTATGAGTAGGAAGGTAAGTCAGAAATTGAAGGTATGTTAGAGTCTTCTGAGGTCTAGATTTTCAAGTGCAAGTGTCATAGGGGAAAGGAGACATCTACAGCTTTTATTGTGTCTGTTTGGATTTTTTTGTTGTTGTTCTTGGTTTTTGTGGCTGTTGGGTTTTTTTTGGCTGGTGGTGTGTTGTGGTTTTTTGTGGTTTTTTTGGGGGGGAGGTGGGACATGGGGTTGGTATGCTGCTGTTTGGCATTCTCTCTGATATCCTGAAAAGAGTTCCTGAATTCACTGTAGCCAAATTTGGGCTTTAGTCAGGTTCTCAATTCTGGATGTTGAAGATTTCTGTCTTTCAGATAGGCAGTTCCTGCTGGGTACCCGCAAGCAAATTATTTAATGAAGTACATATAAGGCACAATTAACATCTTGTCAAGTTATTTCCTTTCTGTGTAATCCACAAGAGTAATTAAGCAGCTAAAAATGAGGACTAGAAAGTACTGCTACCACGTAGGAGGCGTGTGCCCAGCTTTTAGATACCGAGTTCTTTATAGTAGGAGAAGGAAACTTGCAGTTCCCTGACCACACTACAGTGATTTTCTTACTGTCTGACTGAGTTGGTATTTAGTCTTCTACAGAAGGTAGAAAAGCTTCAGGGAGAACAATCATAAGGAAACCATTTGCTAGTCAGATGACACTGCTAAGTGATTAGTTCAAGCCACCTTTTGCTTCTTTTAATGAGGCAAGTAGTTAACTCAGGGTGAGGACTCACAGCTGTATGAAGGAAGGAATTATTTTTTTTTAGTTCAGAATCAAATATGCAACTATTTCTGAGGACCTACAACATCTAACTTTCTGTGGGACTCCTACAGGGAAAATAAGTATACTTAAAACAGGTCTGAGAATCACAGAATTTCTCTGAAATAGTCTTCAAAGTATGTTCCTCTGAAAATGGAGTAGGAGTTAGTCCTTTTATGTAAGTGACAGCAGACTCTTACCAACTACAGCAGTCAGTCATGGCTGTAGGTGTTTGCCTTGCCACTCCAAAGGAAGTCCCAATCAGCTGGCTGCTGTCAGCCCTTAGCTTCTTTGAAGCTCTGCTCATTTGTGTTAGGTTTTGATATTTACTATGTCTAGTGAGAAAGAGAAAACACTTCACTATAACCCAGTAAATACAAGTAGTCACATGGAATACAAAACTTTATGCTCCAGTTCCTATTCCAGAGGCCGCTTATACATTTTGTATTCTGTAGTTGCTAGATAAATATATAGCACATAATTAGTCCTTGATACAGGGTCAGAACGCAGGTTTTTGCCCAAATTTCTAAAACATTGGGGTAAAAGATATAGTTTCTGATCTACTTTAATGAAATCTGAAGTCTCTTCTGCAAAAAAGTCCTACTCTAACAGGAAGAAAGAAAAAGTTGTTCCCTGTGTCTCTCTTGGTTCCCAAATGTCTACAGTTCACAGTAGCTAGATGACAGATATCCTCACTAGAGATTCAATTCAAGAGAACACTGGATCTGGAGGTTTTTGCATTTTGGATGAGTGCTGTAAACAGCACTTCCCCTCTCTAACATAATTTTTGGATGTCTGTTCTAGTTGTCATATAGTCCTTTCTTATATGCCTTAATTTGAGGACAGTGATTCAGACTAACTTTAAATTTATTCAATTTCTCACAAATTTCAGTGTTGACTTTTCATCATGTATGTCAGAACTTAAGAAAGACTTAAAGAATTAAAGAATGTGATGGATTACAAAAACATTCATTTACAAGGAAGGAACATATAGTATTTTTTGAGAAATAGTTTATTTGTATATGATTGATTTTGATCTTCCTCAAGTATTGCATTATGCATTTTGTGCCTTTGAGTGTAGGGTGCTGGGAACAGCTGTATGTATGTGTATGAATACATGCTCAAATGAAAACCATACTCTGTACAAATCAAGCTGGTAAAAATTTATAAAACATCCTATCTGATTCAGAGTGGGTGACAACAGTCGTTTGACAGTGCACAACAGAAGTTCACAAGTGTTAAGGAGGGGAGATAAAAGTTCAGGTTCTTTAGATACACATAGAAAAGTAAAGTATACCAAGAAAGATACTTGTTTGATAGAACATTTTTTGGTTTTGTTATATGTAATTCACATTGCTTCATTCATTTTTAGATCTCAAAATATATATTTGAGTCTTCAAGCTGCATAGTAAACAGCACAAACCATTTGTTACAGGTCTCTACAGAAATTGTTTGGAAATAACTACCAACAAAAATAAGTTCCAAGTGTTTATTTCTGTAAAGTGTAGTGTTAAAGTATTATTCCTTACTGTGGGGATGTTTTGCCCCCATGATAATTTCACTGGTCAGACAGTGTCTCCCACTGATATTTGCTATTGTTACCGTAATAATACTTATCAGAGTGTTGCCAAAGCTGTGGCTGTGTAAGCATTTCCTAGGAAATGACACGAGGGAGGCTTTTGGTTGAGCTTTGGTCTGTAAAACTCATAAAGCTCATAAATCAGAAGCACGGTGTTCTTTTCATACTATTGTTGAAGTAACAGTGACCCAGTGAAATTCAAGAACCGCTCCAAGGGGAAGAGTTGCCCTTTTAATTTCTTACACATGTTAATTCATGCCTCGAAAAAACCTCACACTAATATTTTTAGATTGCAAGCAAGCAAGAAAATAGCTACCTAACTATTGTCATTCAGTGACTGCACAATCCAAACACAATTCATTGTTGGGGCAAGTGCCAGTTCCTGCAAAATCACAAGGGATATGGACAGCCCTTGGGTTGTTATTAAGCTGTTTCCTTGGTCCCATTTACGAACTACAGTGATATGTCATTCAGTAGCAGCAAGTGTTAATCACAGCTACCCTCCAAATTTATGTCTGAAGCCCACTCTTTCTGTGTGAACTGGATGATTACCGCATCTCTAATGCAGATAACCAGATGTAGTGGACTATGTAACGCCTAAAACTTGGTCTGCTAGCACACCAAACAACGTAATATTGAAAAGAAGCCTTATTTTTGAAGCTGTTAAGATGATTGTCATTACACATCACCAAAACTGGAGACATTAAGATAAATAACCTGACTGTTTGTTGGAAATACCAAAATGTTTAGAAAGGAATGGAAGCCTGTCCATTTTGTAAATAAGTCACACATGGTAAATATATATGAGCAATTACTTTAACTCGTTGGGTTTGGATCAAATTCAGAAAAAATTTTGAAAGTAGTACAGTTTGTTGGTAGTATCCTTAAGCCAATAAGTAAAATAAAATACCCTTAGGGGACTTTGATCTGTAGAGAGTAAAGTAAGTCATAAGAGTTTGAATTATTTTTTTTTAGCGTATGAGTATATGTATATACTTGAATAAATGTATGTATAAAGCAAAAATATATGCATATAAAACTTATAGTGAGAAAATATATAGATTTTTATAACGGATATTCCATAAACCTACATTATGATAGGAAATAGTTATATTTTAAAACAAACCAGGATTAAATCCCCTGATACCCTCATGATACACTTTTATCCATTTCTGAATGAAAAACATTTTCAGAATGAGACTATGTGTGATACCATAATCAAAATGAAAACTAAATACAACTTCTTCACACTATTTCTGAACAAAACTCCACATAGTATTGAATGTGCTTCTCTTTGGATCTGGAAAATAAACAGGGATGTTTCATTATTATATTAACTACTTGTTAGTTGTCAAAATAGGGGCATCATGCTATTTATTTCAGACCTGGTATGGATGTGTAATAGAAGCAATTAACATTGGTCCCACTAGAAAAGTTACAGTACCTGTACCGGTTTTCACCTTGAAAACTGTGGTACTGTATTCCAATGTTTATTCTATGAAGCTGTCCAAATTCTAAAAATTGGGTTTGAGCCATCTGATCTCTTTTCAGAAGCTATGAACTAATCCTTGAAAAGGATCCATGCTATATTTCACTTCAGGTGCCTAACCTTTGTGCTAAGGAGAGCTTCAAACTCCCTGTTCAGTTGCTCAGCATGATGTAGAGAAGAATACAGCAGCTTGAGTATTACGTCTGCACTGCTACTGCTACACAAAATATTACCATATACAAAGATAGTGTCTCTCCATGTCTCCTGTTGTATTTTGGATTAGCAATAAACTTCTAAGTGAACAAAGAGAGAAAGACAAAAGAAGGATTGGGAAAGAGGAGTACAAGGCAAAGACTATTGGTGCAGCTTAATTGTCAGAACATCTAACTACAGGCTTAGCTCTAATTGCAAATCAAGTGGAATAGGTGATAGGTCTTATTACCTATAAGTGAGTGCTGTCATAATTAGAATCTTATTTAGATAATAAAAAAATGTTTCTAGCTCTATTTTATTGTCTGAAAAAAGGATCTTCTGGTTTAGGAAACTAACCCTAGGAGGGAGCTCAGGCTTGAAAATAATGAACAGATTTAATTACATCTGGGTGATGGAGTAATTTCTTTGGAATCTTTGCTTCCCAATGATAGTTTGCGACTCAGCTTGCTGAGTGCTTTGAATAGTGCTGCTGGGTGCCTAATTTTCTAGGTGTTTAAAAATTGAACATGGCATTACTAGTGTCTCTTTATAGATTTACCCCTATATGCTCCTAATAAGTGGTGACATTCCACATTAACTAAAATCCAGCTATAAATATATTTGAAAGAAATGTCTGACTTCTGCCTGTACTTCTATTTTTTCCTTCAAAAGGATGTTAGTTTTATGAGTGCTGGTTAGAATTTGTCTCTGTATTTTTGAGATCGACTTCAAGTTTTTCACTGAAGCCACAGCTAAGTGAGTGTTTGAAGATCATAAGTTAGGCAAGCAATCTACATATGTTAATGACTCACTTTGCAATTTGAATGACTTCTCAGTTTCGGAATAATGCCTGTCTCTAACCCATATCTATAAATGATTTTTAACTGATCTGGCTTAGAACTTTTCATTTATAGACTTTTACTTTTTTGTTGTGGGGGAGGCAGAACAAATTACATTGGTGGTTTTTCCTGGAAATGTACTATCTCCAGAGATTAGGGGACTGTCATTTATTTGCACTTTCAGCCATTTCTTTCCTTGTCTGCTAGATACTTTCATGACTGATAAAAAGACCTGCTGACTAATCCAATTCAATATAAACACATGGAGAAATTCAAGGATATCTAAGACTTTCTCTGACCAACTGGAAACTTGAGGGTAGGAGGACTGACTGAAAAAAAGAGAAAACGATCCATAAATACAAAAAACCCACAGAACATACTTTTGAGTTGCTTGTGATGAGAAAAGAATCTGGGCCATAGAATTACAAATGGTCAGCTTTTTCTGTTTATTTGTTTATTCTCCCTTCAGAGTGTTTAAGTGTTTTCTGAGTAGTCTCCCCTTCCTACAGCTGAAAGACTGGCTTCCTCTGTCAGAAGTCACATGCCTACGTGAGGTTTCCTCGTACAGAGATCTCTTGGTTTATTTCTTTTCATTAATTTACTGCATAGACTTTGCTTATGAAGAAGAGGATGTCTTCAAACAAAAGTTTCTTCAGCTGCAGTGTATTTTGTTTGGCACAGCTAAAGACTGTATTGCAGAATTGTCATGGTATCTCACCATTACATTGTCATTTCACTCTGAACAAAGCCCAGTTTAAAGAAGTTACAACTGCATTTCATTACTACTAATGCTTCTTTATATTTTTGGTATTAAGATGACTCTCAGAGCAAAGAGTAGTAGGCCATTTCTGCCATAGCAAACAATGCTCAGGAAATCTTAAAAGGTGTTTTTTTGGTGATCTTATATATAGGATAAAGCACACACTGAGCAGTGGTGGCCAATATCTTGATGTTACTTTAAGTTGAATTATGTCAGGTAAAAAGAATTAAGGAAAAAAAGTGAAGGGCTATCTTACTTTGGCTATTTTTTTTTCTTTAATAAAACTGTGCATCTTCTGAAAAGATGGAGATCAAGCATTGTCAACTCTACTGTAAGATATTTTTAGTGAAAGAAAAGACAGTGGAAGAATTAATTTCTGCATACATCTTGTTTGATTCTTCTAATGCCTGGCAAAAAAAAAGACGACTCTTGTTCCTTATGGGCCACTATACAAGAATACATAAAAAATTTTGAACTAGGCTGCTTGGGCTGAAATATCTGCATGGCTACTCATCATATTTTGTTTGGTTAATCAGACAGTTAGTGATTCACAGTCCTCTCAAACTAAAATTACACTGATGTTTTTTATGACACCAAGGTTAAGTCTTTTATTTCTCATTTGCAGTACAATGTCTATTTTTTTTTATTGCCTTCCAATGTTTTTCTTCTTCACCTAAACTTATTCTAAAATCCATACTATTTCTATAACATGATAAGAAGCTGGGCTTATTATTGTCTTGCTATTTTCCTTTACTGTAAAGATTGTAGGAAAAAGATCAACAGTACAGATAGGAACCCTAAAATCTATACTATGATCTTTCATTTTCTTGGAAGAAGGCACAGAACCTTTTTGGCCATCTTGCTAAACTGATGAGAAAACCAAAGGTTGAAGATGAAAGAAAAATTGTACAAGATGTTAAAAAGATACAGCCTTCTGAATTGGAAAGAAACAAGAAGTCACTGAAGTAGAAAATAGAACTTCTAAAAATGAAAGGAAAAATTTATTAATACCATAGGGAGATGTAACTGAAAGTGAAATTAATTCTAGGGAAGATGCCAGTAACATGCACAACTTCATGGGAAGAATAAATAATCCTGTAGAACATAATGATTCCCTGGAACAAGTGACCAGTAAATTAGGAAAAAGCATAAGGCTGATAAGTCTAGGAACAGATGGGAGATAGCCAGGAAACCCAAAGAAAACTGCCTATCTCACATAATCATTCATATTCAAAATGCACAGGATCTAGGGGTGGTGGGAACAGACAATGGACAAACTGTCTTAGCGCTGCAAGGATTCCTGAGTACTTAGGGAAGATTCAAAGTGCCATAACGGATTGTGTTTTGTCAGGAAAAGCACAAATTAAATGAGAACCTATGTTTGTTATAGCTCTGTCTTTCTATGAACATGAGTTCCAACTTCTGGATTTCTAACAACATTCTCTGGATTTTGCATCAATATGGGTGCTGAATGCCTGGGAAATGGGACAGCTGATTTAATTCAGCCGTCGTGCTGATGGCTAGCCTAACACTATGAATGTTTTGTGATCTATAAGGCTTTCTATTTAGGAGTAATTACAAAGCTATCAGTAGCTTCAACTACTAAGCTCTCTATGCATTGGATAATACTGGACCAATTTGTCAAAACCCGTAACTTATCCTGTGTAAATCTCAAATATTTTAATAACATACACAGCTTTATGTCCTCTCTGCCCCCCTCTCCTTTAGTCCACTGTAATTAAAATAAACCTACTCTAAAAGAATAGATGGAAGATACCAGGCACTTCAAAGCATGGAACTTGGGTATTTTGTTCATGAGTTTCCCCCATTACACTAGCTGTAGGATGTTTCCTACTGAGAGAAGAGTGGAGCTCTACTTAACCAAATACTCCTTGCGGAAGCTCTCCTCACTCATAAAAGAACCAAAGGGAATGGAAGTAGAAACTTTCTAGCACTCTACAAAGCAGGGTCTTGCTGTCCAATAACTTTTTAGTATCGAATTGCTTTTCTATATCAAATCTGATTGGATCTGGCATTTAGCTCTTCATATGGTGACTGAATATTTGGTCCTGTGGATTGAAATAAATGGTGTAGGAGTTCCTTGGACCAACATAACATTTAGCCATTTATGTTTAATTAAGCAGGTATAGATCCATAAAACAAATAATACATGACATGCACTTAATTTTTCTTAATACAGGTCTTAAAAAAAAAAAAATCCTTATCTCTTACAGTACTGATATAACCTGCCAGCATGTTTAAGTCACAAATCTCCATATCTCCATCTTATGTGACTTATAGAATAGTATCTCTGCTGATTATTAGCCGTATCATTGTGATGAACAGATTTTTAATTATCAGAAATTACTCTATGTTAAACATATTCTAAAATTTGCATCAAGATGGCAGAGGGGAAACTTTAGAGATGGAATAAAAGAATAGAACTGTACAAATAAAATTCAGAACTACTAAAGGCAATAAAGAGTTCATTCCACATGAATAATGAACCCATGGCCTGCAGTGTTTTTGCTACACTTCTGCACCATCCAATAGTAAACAAGCAGAGTCTAGGGCAAAACAAATAATTTTAGGATGTATTAAAAGTATTTGGGAAAATTGTGATGTTTAAGAGAGTCAGTGCTTTTCAACTGTATTGATTTGTGTTCAAATTATTGTCACAATGTCACAACTGATTCATGTCTAATGATATTTCCATTTCAAAATCTTCATTTTTTTAAAAAGTGTCTAGACCTTTCTGCCTACAAATAATTCACAATTAGTTCCACACATGTACTGTATATAGAAGAACAATGAGTAGATTTTCCATTTGCAGGCCATTATTTAATTTAACCTATGTCTCCACAACACTCTGTTCTATAGTCTCTAAAAATTGTTCACAAAGTTCTGGAATGTTTTAGTTAGTGCCACAATTTGTTTAATTGTATTTTAAAGAAAATGAGAGTTTAAAGATTCAAGTAATCTGCTTTCTGAATCTTGAAATACAAATGCTTTAGGATGTAT
Source organism: Cariama cristata (assembly GCF_000690535.1). Lineage (NCBI taxonomy): Eukaryota > Metazoa > Chordata > Aves > Cariamiformes > Cariamidae > Cariama > Cariama cristata. Next base: position 55,017 of record NW_009598693.1, on the reverse strand, counting down.
ATTAGGTTATCAGGTCTTGTTATACTGTTCTAAGAAGTCCTCTAAAAATAGGATAGTCTTCAGCTAAAAGCAGTAGATCTTGACTAAGACTGTTGTGCTGTAATGATGAATTAAAATTTTACTATGCCTCTCTCTTTCTCTGTCACCTGTAAGGAGTGTAAATATAGCCATTACTAGGCTCCCTGGCAGATTTTTTGAATAAAATCTGTTTATAGAAGAATTGTAAAAAAAAAAAATAATGACGTGTTTCTTCATGGCAATAGTTAAATACCAAAACCTACAGAGCGGTTGAATATAAATAATAAAGAATATAGGACCAGGGCTAGTCAGTGAAGCACCCAGACAAACACTAACCAAAAAATACTATTGTATAGATACAAAACCTGAACAGTATTAGAAAATTCCACATGGAAATATTTGAAGCCTTCACCTTTTTTAGGTTTTATAGTTTCATAGTTTTTCCATTCGGATAGAGATTGTGTGGAACACCTGTTGTCTTCAGTGGAAATTGTAGGCATGAGTACTAGAACAAATATTTTCCCTTGTCATAGCAAGAAATGAGTGTATTAATCTTTTTGAAATATAATACTTTTGCTGAGATGTAGAATATAAGTCTATTAAGTTCTCTGTAATTTATTATCTGCAAATATCTCATATTTTAAAGGTTCTATTTTGAACATTCATCCTATTTCACATTCCCTTCCCCTAGTCTATACTTAAAGCAAATGGCAGTAATTCCACTGCCATGACCCAACTTTTAAAAATTATCAAGTAAAATAAAACTTCCTTAGGTAATCATTGCTAAAAAAGCTAAAAAAAAAAAAAAAAAAGTCTCTTTGAAAGGAATATTTGAAATATCTTTTTCTTTCCATGCTCTTAGTTTTAACAGAGGTTTCCCAAAATGAGGACATTTAAAGCTATTGTAATTGGCTGATTAGTAGTTAGACTAATATTTCTGGCTCTTTCACTGTATTTAAAAATAAAAAGGTAGTTCTATTCACTTGAAGGATTTTTTTCTAGCAGAACATTCTGCATCCAGACGTGGCCATAAAAAGAAGAATAGGAAAAGCATTTGTGCTTTCCTCTGTCTCTCGCCTCTTCCCATTATTTGCCTGGTCTTCCCTGGAATCCACACAATCCATTTTCTTCTCTCTAATATGCTAGAAGACCATCTACAACAGAGTAGATGCCTTTGTAGCAGATGTTACGTAACCCAAAACTGGAGGGACAGAGAAGTGTTTCATGTTGATATTTGCTATCCTGAAATGTTCTGTCAGCTCAGTAGTAAAATTTCCTCAGTTTTATTCTGCACTTTAAAAATAAAATAAATCTGTCTATTGATAGTCTCTTGAGTTGCAGAGAGTTAGTAAGTAAAGTAAGGCCCATTTAGATGCTCTTTCCTTCTCTGTAGTTGGTTGCAAAGTCTTATTTCTGCAAATATCTGAATTATTTTTGAATACAAAGTGAAGGATTATTGTCATTTGCATTGTTTTTCAACAGCTCTTCAGGGCACGGATTTAAACTTACTTGTTTCCAAATGCTTCTCTCCAACATGGGTCTTAGAATGATTAGATAACCATTGCCTTCTGAAGGTGAAAATCTCTTTTGCAAGATAAAGGACTGACTTTTTTGACTGCTCCTTATCCCAGTACTTTCTTTCATAGTTGTGTACTGCATAATCCTACAAATATATTAGTATATTTTCCAATGTCTATTGAAAATGCTCAGCCAGAGGCAGAGTGGCTATGATGGATGGAGGCGAAGGAGTCCTGGGGTCTTAGAGCCATTTAGAAAGTGCAGATGGTGACCCAAAGGCAAGTACAGGTGCTTTTTCTTTGTATTTAACGCAACTGATACGACATGCAGTTCAGACAAGACAACGATTTTGCAATTACAACTGGCTTGTATTTGTATAATGCCTGTTCAAAAGGTAAAAATAGGAAATTATATTTTCCTCTGGAAAAAATATTTGACTCATTAAAGGAAATAAAATACATCGACATTAAGAAAAGTCTGATATTTGTATCAGAAAAACAAACTCAAGGTTGCTTATTCTTTCTCTGAACTGACTGTATAGGATTTTTCATTATATTCCTATCTGAAAGATAAAATGGATATGTCTGAGCTATATTAAAAAAAAAAAAGAAAAAAGACATGCTTCTTTCCTATTTATAATACTGTGCTACAGAGTGCTCATTGTCTGCTTTGTGAGGAATCAAGATCCATTATGTATCAGTCCAGGGACACAAGCCGTTTTCTAGGCTTGTACTATTCAATCCTGAAAGCAGTTTTACAGAATTCAGCAAAAAGAAATATTTCATAATCAAATAATTGAATTTTCAAAGAACTTTTCAATGCCCTAGGCACAGATGGTACATAGCTAGAAGACTGCCAATCACATTACCTAACAGATATACAGTATGTTACACTTTTACAATCTATTGAAATTTTGCTTGGCACAATAAGATCTCCACAAAAACGTTTACCAAAAGAAAGAGCTTTTTATTTCATAAAGAAGTCAGAGCCTGCCTGTCATATTTTCAAAATGCCAATAGCTGCTTTTGCATTAACATTTTTTGCATAAAGTTTTTGGCCTACATTCACATGTGGATGCAGATAATATCAAGTGGTCAGTCCATTACCTGCCCGCATCTACAAAAAGATTAAAAAAGTTGCAGAGTGACACGGCAGTCTAGCATAGTATCAAAGGATTAGAAGTCACCTCAATTGTTATTTAATCCATCCTCTTGTCCTAGGGCAAGATCTACTGTGCCTATGTAATTCCTGTCAAATGCTTGTGAAGATTTAACTGAACATTCATGAAATCCGGTTCTCATACTCATTTACTTTTGAGCACCGGGGAAAAACTGGTAATTGCTACTCCATTTTCTCATTCCTCAGCTGTGAAGATGATTACCTTTGAAGAATGTTAGAGATCTGCAGCTTTCTAGAGTTTGTGTGTCTGCTTAATTAGAGAGTGTTATTAGCATCTTATTTAACAGATGAAGAGATTTATGCATTGAACAGTCTGACCCTTCATGCATTGAAAAGGTCTGTCCTAGAATAAATTATTACCTAATATTTACATGATAAAACATTTGGGGGACCTGGATTTCAGGGAACTAGCGTTAGGCTTCTGCTCCCGGAGGCTGGGCTTTGGGGCTTGAGGCTGCTGCTGGCCATGGCGGGAGGCTCCCAGGCACCCTGTGGGAAGGCCATGGCCCATCCTGGCCCTCGGAGGCTGCTTTCAGCTGAGGGTCTTGCCCTGGCCCTACACCTCCTGCCATGTCGCAGCTGCTCTGAGGTCCCCATGATCCCACCATCAAACATTCTCCCCAGCGATGCCTGGGCTAACTTAGCCCAGAGCAGGTAGCCTTCCCAGTTGGCAGTTTGTAGGCAGCCACTTTGTTTTGGAGAGCAAGAGCATTTAGCTGTATGCCTCGGGCTGTTCCCTGCCGGTTGGTGTCAGTGCCCAGAAATGGCCCTGCACAGGTCTGGCTTACAAGACCGGGTGTAGCCTGAGGCGTCTTGTCCTAACAGGGACCTGCCAGGGTGCGACTCCGGTCACTGCAGGGACTCCTACCAACATTGCTGCATCCAGAGAACATCCCGGCAGAAATTGTTGCACTTAATAACAGGAGTTTTGTTTCAGGACTGAGTTTCTCTGTTTCCTTCTTCCTTTTGTATTAACGGAAAACAATGTAGACTAACAAATTTTTAGTTACATTTTCATAACAAAATATACCAAACTTCATGAGAGATTAAAATCCAAAAGGATTCTATTTGCAGAATCTGGGAGGGAATGCAGGAATGAATTATACTGCAGGTTGAATTTCTGGCATACAGAAGCTACTGTGATGGGAGGTGTAGAAATATCTATAAATAATGAACGTACTCATTAAAAATAAAAAACTTGACTTAAACTCCTGCTTCTAAACCTTAACATAGTTAAAACTTCCATCAAAAGAGTTTCTAACCGCACATGTCATTCTAAATGAGGACATCAGATTTAAAGGAAACCTAGGGATGAATGGAATCTAGGAAATAAAAAAAAAGTATGGCTACCCACCTTTTAATGGGTAAAATAAACATCTAGCAGTCATGCCTTTATGTAACACTAACTGCTGAATAAGTTTCTGGTGTTAGCAGCGTTTCTAACCTATAACATTTAAATAAAGCTTATTATTTAGTTTAGATTTAGTTCACTTCCAAAGTATGCTATTTTCCCCCTGCCACGAAATTCCCATGGCAAATTTTGTTCAAAAAGTGCAAAAGTACTCAGGATGAATAAATGTTATATGCACCATTCTATAGTGGTACTGAATAATGAACCTTGAACTTTCTAGTGTATTTGGTCAACATAGCTAATAATCACTCCTCTTTGATTTAAATATTATCATCTCTCTTTGATTTAGATACTACTTTTTCTACTATACAGAGGGAATAATTGGGAAGGTGTGAAAGATGTTTGGTCCAAAGCTTGCAATGTGCTGGCAGGAAAAGTTAGAACATAGGACTTTCTGTTACAGGTGTAACCCATTTCTCCCTGCTGAGGAACTGTTGGTTGTTCAAGTGTTGCTGCTGTCTTAGTAAAATCTTGTTTAAGAACCTGGGCTTTGTTTCTGACGTCTTTCCTGATAGTGTGTCATTCAAATGTAGAAAAATTGGAGGGCACAGTTCAAAAGCAGGCCCTGGTGATAATAAATGAGGAACATTTCCATACTGCAAGATAGATGAGCAGGTTGTGAGTTTCATTCATCTGGAATAATTGATTTACATCAGCTCTGCAGAGCTTTAGGAAATTGCTATTTCAAATCAATTTGATCCAGTTATAAAGTACAAGACAGTTTAGCTTATTTTAACTGTGCTTTGTGAGATGGATACAAAGATATTTAAAAATCTTTGAATTTTAAATTCACTAAATTGTGAAGATACGCAATATCTGTCTTAATTATACAATCAAATCTAGTCATGTGCTGATTGGGCTTTAGATAGCCAAAGTATATTTTACGTATATTGCAACTGCATCTACCATGAATCAACAGAATGTGAAAGGTCACTTAAGGAATTAAAACATTTCTCCAAGATTAGGGGAGCTATTATCAGCTGAGCATCTGTCTAAAAAGGTAAAAAATTACCAGATCTGCAGAATGAATTTAGTAAAAAATTTTAGCTTCTTGAGAATGTATAGAATATAATCTAATTTTAAGAAATTATTTTCCATGACTTCATTATTTATTTTTTCTACCTATCTCATCACTTTTTTTGTTCAAAGAGAAGATTGAAAATAAAGAAGGAAGTGCATAAAACATGGTTTCTACAGCAGAATCTTGTCACTTTTTTTTTTAACAGACTACTATGCTACACTATGGATCTTTGAGCCTGTTTTTCTTCATTCTTTTGTGCTCAGACTGTTTCTAGGTAGAATGAATGTTGGCAATAAATAATTTGAGAGAAATTTCTGGCAACTCATAAAACAATATTTGTCCTATTATCTGAAACAGAAGGTCAAAGTTTGAAGTAAGATTTAAAAGGAGAGGTCAGCAATGACTTCCTACTCTCCTCTTTTAAAATCCCCAAAGGTGCTGAGCTTGCCTGCAATATGCCAATACAGCACTAACAGTTAATAACCAAATGAACTCTCTCTATGAGAGTCTCAGGGCTTTAGCTAGTTTAACCTAATCTCATACCTGTCAGGTAAGTATGTACTACTAACCCTCTTTAACATATAGCAAATCTTAGTCCATGGGAGACTAGCAACAAGGTTATGCAGGAAGTGTACAGCAGAAATAAAGAAATAAAAGGCTTGATTTCTACATTCTCGTGAGCCTTAGTTACTGTATGTTTCTTCTGTCCAACACCACCAAATAGTCAAGTGCTGTCTTTCAAAGGCTGCAGCCGTCATTTATTTCTCCGCACATATGGCAGCCACCCCCCCTCTGAACTAAAGCCTTCGCGGTGCAGTGACCGCAGGTCTCTTGGTGCGGTGGGTGAACTCTCTGCTGTTACAGAGGTGCAAGATTAGCCCCTATTAAAGAAAAAAAAAAAAGTATTTAGATGTAACTGTTTAATGTCTTTCCGTCACAGTTACTCATGTTTGCATGGGTATGTGTGTGTTCTTTTATAAGTGTACAGAGGCAAGAAGGGCATGCAAACTGGTTTGGGTTTAATGAGATTAGACTAGAAGATAATCCAGTCCCCTCTGCTCCCTTCCTTTCTCCAGAGGGAAGGGAAACCAAGCCACTGCCAACGCTTAAACTAGCTTGATTAATGAGCTCCGTTCTGCCAGCCTTTCTGTAACGTCTTCTGAAGTTTTAGGTTTTGTTCAATGTAGTTTAGTTTGGGGTGAGAAGTTGGGCTGGTTTTAATTCTATCTGGATCATTAAATCAGAATCTAATTGGCACTCATAATTGAGGAGGAAGACTTTTTCCCCTTTGAACTGACTCAGATAACAACCAACCAAAATTAACTGGATGCACAGGAAAGGAGCTGACAGCAGCGTATTCTGCTTTATTCAGCTGTGTATGAGATTTGCATCTGGAAACCTGATATAGCCAAATGCAGCATCCAGAATTTATCTTTTGTAGTGACTTGTTGAGGAAATGCTTGTGATCATTAAGTATAGGTAGATAAAGAGATCTGAGTATTTCTGTGAATTTTGATGACAGCTCTTTCTCTTTACTGAGGGATATTTTTAACTAGAAGGTCTGGGGCTTAAAATTTGATATGCTTTCTTACTTTCCTTCACACTGAGTTGTGCTCCACTCTAATCCCTGTCTGTAGGTGGCACTGATCCTTCACTGTAACAGTGGCACGGAAATTATGAATGCAGTGAATTGCAAAAAAACCCCAACAAACAACTGACTTTTTTTAAACAAAAGTAAAATATGTGTGCGGTTGTGAAGCTGGTAGTTGTATGAAGCATGTATGAGCCTACAGAACTCACAACGCTATAAGAGTGAAGGAGGCTTCTTCCTGTCTTTAATTTAACCTATAGAGTATCACTATGTAATATTATTCTGTATGTTTTGGCATGTTTTCCTTTCAGTTTCCTTTTCTCAAGAGCATTGGAACTTGAAGCAAACAAGAACTGAAAATCCTGACCAGCACCTCATGCATGCTTGATTTACTTGGAGTCAAAAAGTGATTTTACTTGTTTTCTGGTTGAATAATTCCTGGAGTGATGTAATTCTGCTAGGAATGGTGCAGGATTTCAGATAACATACAAAGAACTGTCTGAATATCTGGTCTAATCCTATTTTTGCATTCTTATATTTTTGGATTAAAGAGCCAAATCTCTGATTAGTAATATCCATTCTAGCCAAAGTAGATAGGATTAGATTCAGAAAATAATTTAGGTACTCTAACATTGGAAATGTTACAGCCTTGGGCTGGCCACCCTTATCTGCAATAAGATATTCTCATCACCTTGTCTAGAGACAATTAGTTACCCAAGGAAAAAAACACAGAAATTTGAAAGCTAAATAATCTAAACTAGACAGGAAGAAACACTGGAGAAAGTAACAGGGCCTATGGCCACTTAAAGATAGTTAAGAACTTAGTTCCATTAGAAAAACTGGGCTGTGAAATCTGCTCTCATGTAGTATTGTCTCTAGATCACATCTTCATACCATCCCGCCCTAAGGCAGCAAGAATTAGAGTTTACTCTGGTTCCCTGTCACAAGTAAGCCAGGAGGAACATCCTAACCAGGAGGCAGGGTATTCTGGAGCAAACATGCCATTGTTTTCCAAGTTGTTCCAATTGTATAAGTTAATAAATACTTATCGGAGCAAGAATCTGAACTGAACTCTCCCACAGGAGTATCCTAACCACTTCCATAAGCCTCTGTATCAATCTGTCACCTTTGCCTTCTCCCTCTGGCCCAAGAATATTTATTTATGTGTACATCACAGGACATATTTAAATGTTTCACCTATAAGAATGATCAGTGGCCTGGTTGTTAGGTCCTTCAGCTTAGGTGGAGGTGTGTTGGGTTGAAGTTCAGCAGAATTTGTCAGAGGAAAAATTCAAAACTACCTTCATCACTGGGCTGTTGAATGTATCTAGAACCATTTGCCTCATCAATGTCCTATCAAAACGGATGCTTAAGGGATGTCTGTGAGAGTGAAACTGCAAATGAGATGTAAAAGGGAACACCTAGCTTGAGTATAAGAAGGAGATTTGCCTCAGACACCTTGGCAACATTAGCTCTTAGGCGACAACATTAAATATTCTCAGTTGAAAAATCAGAGCCTTCTAGATTTTGGTGCTAGGAACTTAAGACTTTTATGTGTGCTTTGCCTAGATCTAGAGAGCTGCTCTGAACAGTTCCTGAAGCTTTTGGGTGCCTCGGTTCTAGTTCTGGGTGCTTACTGCTTGCATGATGAAGTGTGTTGGTCTGAAGTCACTTCCAAGCTCTCTGTTTCCAATCAAGAGGCAAACTTTGCCTCCAAGGCAGGGCAGCAGGGTTTATCACAGGGAATCCAAAAGGGTGCCTCAAGCCTGCCTGGTCTGCCTAAGGAAGCAACTTTCCCTCCATTTAACTATGGTAAAATTTATTCCATCATGCACACGTTTCCTTAAATGAGGATTTGGCACTGAGAAAGCTAACATTTGGGCTGAATACATTTTTATAGGCTATTTCTTATGCCAAGACTATTACCTTTCTTTTGCAGGGGAAAGAAACTGCAAACTGTAACAAAGTGGGAGGGGAAAACTGGGACTTGGATTGGGTTCTTTCTTTCCCAAGTTTCTTGATCCAGCAATGTTTCGGAGAGATTTTCATCCTCTGGGTGCTTTATGTTGCAGTCACACCAACTTTCCAGAACAAAAAATCTAGTTCTGCTCAGGTGAAAGGGAATTACTAGGTGCTGTGCCCAGAAAAGTTGCCTTTGAGAGCAGAGACAAGGGGTTCCCACAAGTATAACTCTGTCACATGTAGAAGGGGGGGACCTGAAGCCCGCAGGGGCTTTCTCACAGTTCTCCTTAGATGGTCTTTACAACTTTAACGGAGGAGATTGTTTCCTCATGCTGATCAGATATTTGCTCCAATTCCTCACATTTTGTTTGCTTCAGCTGTGCTGTTTCTTTCCTTTTCTCCCCCTGTCCTTTCCCAACACTAACTTCTCTCATTACCTTGTTTATCTTTTTGGGAGGATCTGCCAATAATGCTTCACATCTTGTGCACAAGGTGCTCTCCAAGTATGGATGAAAGGATCATTGCTATATAAGATTCACCAGGGAGAAGAAATAGGTAGATACAGTGAGATGGACCCCAAGGTGCCACTACCAGTTAGCATGATAATTATGATCTCGTCATCAGAGCTGTGTAGGTCCCACAGACAAAACAGAGTTCAGAAAGAGTACTTGAAGGACAATGAGAAAGGTTTTCTTCTGTCTTGCTTGTAAAGTTTTCTGAGTGGAAGAGGCTGCAAGCAATGTTTGAGATCCCCCAGCAGCTAAGGGAAGCTGGCAGAGAGGAGGCAGGAACTGACAGCTTGATAAGACACAAGAAACGTAGCAGCACACTACATCTTGGCAAATGTAAAAGTGAGAAATAATTTAATAATGTGTATATTCCACATACATAATTGCAAGGCAATGTGATTTTTAATGGAATATTATGCCACATTGCTGAGCTTTTCTTTTTCAGAGTGTGGATGAGGCCAGGAAGTAATTAGATCACATCTGGATTTTGCCTCAAGGCAGCGGTGAAGACTTTTATTTATTTATTTTTAATTTGCACAGTTTACATCAGAGCATGTCTCACCTTGTGTGACTGCCAGCAGGGTTAAGGAACAGAGTCACTGGAATAAGGAAAGAGGACTAGCCCATATCTAAGAAAGTGTCGTCTCGGCTTGTACTTGAGTATAAACGCATGTGCAGAGAGAACATGGCTGGATTAATAAAGGAGGCTTTTAAAAAAACATTTTAGTGAAGGAATCTGTCCTTCTGTCTTGGAACGGCAAATGCAGGGTCTGACAGAAGAGAAGATATTCTGTCTGCAAAAGCCAGATACGGAGAAGTCTTAAAGAGCAGATTAAGAGTAACAAACTTTTCATCAGCCTAAGCATCCTCTCATACCCTTGGTTCTCTGCCTCCAGTAGCTGATAATACCATAGAGGTCATTCTCACATCCCCTACCGCAGTCTTTTGCTGAAAGGTTCTTCGTAGCCCTTTACGGTTTGTGTCCAATATGAAAAACACTCTCAAAGGATTTTTTTTTCAAAGGATTGCCTTTTACCAGTTGGTTATGGCTGTTTATTAACAGCCATATAATTTGCGACTAATTTATTTTTTCCCCGCAGCAATGGCAGCAAAGTCCTTTCACAGTTGAGAAGTGAGCAGCTGAATTGAGCCTTATGTTTGCACATCAGGCAAAGTCATATGGAGAAACACTGAAGCATATTTTTATTTACAGTCAAGAATGACTGTGGAAGCATAGCCTTTCAGAGACAGCCGTTTTAGAAATGACAGAAATATATAATGAATAAAGCCTGCTTATCTACATAAACCACATATTTGCACGGATAAACCCGGAATGCAAATAACCTTGTCTTATTCCTGCCTTCATTTTATTTATTCTAGAATCATTATTCATTAATATCACTATTAGGTTTAGCAAGTGTTTAAAATATTAAATTTAAGAGAAATAGTAAAAACTTGCTGTCATTTTTCAAATTAGCATTAATTTTTTCTCATGTAATTTTTTCTGCAATTTGTGTTACCACCCTACTATGCTAGACATCAGATTAAGTATCTGGAAGTTTCAGTAATTTTAACAGATAACTATATGCATTGTGTATTTATTGAATTAGATGGCTGAAAATATTACCACAATGCACTGGCTTGCTGAACAAAGTTATAGCAAAGCATATCTATAACCTGGGGCTTCAATTTTAGGTGTGCCTCAAGTCTACACAGCAGCATGGCACCTAACTGCTCTTTAGCTACCTAACTGCTCCTGATTTCGCCATATCCTTTCTCTTCAATTAAGTTTGATGACAATGAATTAAAGTTAGTCATTTATTTGTCCATGTGCTTCTTAGCCAGAGATTTTATTGAAAAGAGGTGGTCTACTTTTCTAGTGGCTGATCTTCTGCAGTTTTGCAGCTTACAAACCAAAAAACCTGAAGTTTCCTTTACGTGTTGTAGATTACAGGAGACTAGTAGTGAACCATATGCATTTCTAAACTATTCATTCTATTGAACATACCACAGAGAATCACCTTATTATGTCCTTGATAGTAAATGTCCAGCTAAGTTCAGCTGCATACCATATGCATGATACATAGATTGGCTATGAGAAAGAGAAACACCAAACACCCTGCTTGTTGAACCTTTGTTCTCCCACTCAATTTAAAGTCTTCTGTGAGCTGGAGGAGAACAGCAGAACTCGTTAGCAGCCACCTGGTACTATTTGGAGTAAACTGATTGAATAATTGTCCTCAAGTACATCTGTTCTCTGGTACTTCCCTTGCTTATTTTTCAAGTCTGAGGATGGAAGGGAAGAAGGACTTGGTGAAGTGATACATGATTTTGTATTATAGGTGCAGCGAAAATGAAATTTGTACTTGGTTTTGTCTCTGTGAATCACTGGATACAACTTGTCTGATGTGAGCAGCATGATGAGAAAAAGTTCTGTCTTCAGAACTGGTGAGGGTTGAAGACACATCAGTAAGATGGTGGTGGTATGAACCACCAGGTCAGCTACTACCAGAATCTTTAGCTGGAAACATAGATATAGTCCTGGCAAATCTAAAACACTAGCCCACAGTGTTATGTTTTATTTTCTTATTTTTAAGGCTAGCAATGATATTAATTAGAGCTGTCTTTGAATGCTTTATCCCCAGAAAAATAAGTTCTATCCTTCACCACTTAAATAGGATTCAAAGAAGAAGAGAAGCAGAAGGAACTTTTGCTGTAACATAGGGAAGATAGGAATTATGCTTTTGTTTATGTTGAAGCTATTAATGGTGCAAAACCAGCAGGTGTCTAACATTAGGGAATTCATGTGACACAGCACCACGTGAAGAACAGATCCCGCATTATGTAGAAAAAATGGTGATATATGTATGAGAAACATATGTGTACAGACCTGTGTTTTCCCTCTAGGCTTCTTCCCAATTAGGGATGAGTCTATGAAAGCACAATTAGAACTATAGCAAACTTGGCTTAAAACTTGCTGGAGTGCCAAACAAAGAAAAGAGATCTCATAGAAACAGGAGGGATTTCTCTAAGAAGATGATGCTTATCTCTATGCAAGTGTCTGGTACAAGACTTAAGCAAGACTTGAATGATATTTGTTAGGCAGTGATTGAACACATAAAGCTCCGTTAAGAAACCATGCTGAATTTAGCAAAGTATTCTTTTGGAAGGTAAGTGATTCCTTGTATAGCATGTATTACAAATCTTCTTTTCAAAAAAAATTCTGTTGCTTTCATTATTCTTGGTTGCAAGTCTTTGCTTAGAAGTTGCTAGTTTTGTAATTTGTGACTTTTTCTGGAACAAACTATTTAAAAGTTCTGACTTGATAGTAAGTGGACAGGCTGTGTCACCTGGACACATATGTGCACATGTTCCTTTCTGATGTCTTTTTTCTTCTCTGTAAATTCAAGTGCCTGTACAGTCACTTTTATTCTTCAGTGTAGGTATGCGTATGTCTGCAAAGACTGAATTGAAGGGGTGAATGGATTTTGGAATATATTTGTGATACTTTGGAGCCATGTTATCTCCTTGAAAGTGTTGTTTCCTCCTCAGACCACACTGTGAGATAAAACCACATTGTGGATTCAGTACCTCTGCAGGTGTCCTCTTTGCTAATCAATGATCCTTACAATTTGGCTTTTTTGTTTGCTTTTGCCCTTTGGTTTCTCCATGGTAATGGATTGAAGTTTTCCTCTCGATTACAGGATAATGCAAACCATTTCCAGAAAATTCTGTATTTCTGCCCAAATGTTTTGCTTCAGTTTTGAACAATAGAAAGAAATTGTGGCTGTGCTATCATATATAATGTGTAGATGTATCGGTTGAAAGAGTGGTGTTATTTTAATGTAATAAAAATAATAATTCCTTAATTTTCATGTAAAAAAACTTTGTATACCTGTATGATCTTTGAGGTCTCTTCCAACCATAATGATTCTATGATTCTATGAACAAATAGACACTTATCTGTTCAAAATGGAAACCCATATATAGGAGTCTCTTACTGCAAAAAGAATTACGTATTTCTTCTTTTTAATATATCTGCTAGCTGCTTACATTGTGAGCTCCTAGTTTTCAAAAATTTCATTCCCAAGTGTTTTTTCTCTGATTATGTTAAAGCTTAATGTTAAAGCTTAATTAGAAGAATTTCCTCTGAGAACAATGCAAATATGTCATTAGCTATTTCTTTTAATGGTGGACTCTGTCATCTGGAACATAAAACTTGAAATTCATTAATAGGCTGATATTTAATTGCATTTTGGCTAGTTAGTTTTTATCAGCATTTGCTTTACTATGGCCATTAGAACTGGTTGACTTATTAATCGTTAATATTGTTAACAGTTTTTACTGGCATTCTTCACTCACAAATAATTCCTGATTTAATCCTGATTTCTGTATTTGAGGTAACAGGCTGGATCCAGTCTCAGGGAAGTGGGATGTGATTGCTAGTTCTAACAGCACTTCTTTTGAAAGTCTGCCTGGTGAAACATAGAGCTCTAGCACAAATGACTTACTTTTGTGGAAGCTAGGTACCGAAAAGAAATAAACATAAATCTTACAACCCCAAATCCATACTCATTGAATTTTAGAAGCTTAAATGAGGCATATAAAATAGGAATCTCTTAGCTTGGTAGGCTCCTGCCGTAGATACTGGAGAAATATGTGTTCTGTGGGGAGTAAATCACATCACTCAAAAATTAATCTACCCATACAGTGGAGTCTGTCTCTCTGCGCTTACTAGAACAGGAACACTGAGTGACTTCCTCACTTGGACGCTTGTACATACCATAAAGTTATGAAGCTGAACCTGGATCTAAGTAAAAAATAGTATAAGTGGTCAGCAGTTGGAAATTCTGAAGTGTGTGTTTAAGGCTTGTCTTCTCTGATGCACAGTTTATAATTCACAGAAGTACCCCTGTCCACTTCTGGCTCACAGCCATAAAATTATCTTGGTGTTAGTTATTAGAGTCATCCCTTTCTTGCAAAATGCTGTTGAACCTGGAAGATTGCCATTTGTCTGGCAAAATCCTGCTAAAGATCTTTTCTGAGGTGAAAGAAAGAGATTGTTCTTTGTGTGAGGAGAGTTGAACTCATTTTTAATACCAAGACAGATGGTGTGGACAGAAAGAACATAAATTTTCCATATCCTCATGAAGCGGATGCTTTGTGAAGGAAACAGTTGGAGCCCAGTTCTTCAGTTCTAGGGAAAGTTCTTAGCTACCAGCTGATTCAAATGGCAACAGCACATTTTCTCCTTGCCCTTTCTATTATCTTTTTGGATGAGTTTTCCAAGACATTCGATTTGGTAGATATGGTTTTAGAAAATATGCCAAACAGAATTCAACACTTAGTTAGGTAAGGAGAAGTCCTCTGTTCAAAATGGGACAATTAGGCAGTGAGGACATACAGGCCTTCTGGAAATTCAAATGTCTGTGGGATTAGAGAGCAGCTGTGTCTTTGTCTATCCATTTTTGGAATTGTGCAACCTTCCTGGGTAACCATCTCCAATGCTGTGCTACCATCCTAGTGATGGATTTTTGCTAATGGCCATTCTCCCTTATTAAACAATAGACTGATACAGAAAATCTAATAGTTTTAAAGATAACCCAAATCATCATAGATCAGAAATTCATCCCATGTAAGAGTGTATTGATACACTTGACTGTAAACATTTTTCCAGCTACACATCTTAACAATAGTTATGCAAGAATCTACGGTATTGACAGCTAGAAAGACAAAAGAAAACGTGCACTATTTTTGTTAAGTTTCTGTCTGTGGTGGGAGAAACAGCAGATCCTAGATTTTTTTTTTTTTTAAAAAAAAAACCAAATTAATTGTACATTTTGCTGCAAATCATACATATTTAAAATAACTTGCTTACCTGGGGCGGATAATGAAGCCCCTCTCTCTTTTACCAGAGGCTAGATTTTTGAGACTGAAGGCTCTGTGGATAATTTTTGGAAGTGGGAGGGAGGCCCGAGCATTAATTTATCTTCTTTTCTAACAAAATATATTCAAAATGTTTATAAGCTAACATGAAGAGGCCTGACCAGTTAGGAAGATGCTCTATAGAAGCTAAGAATCTCAGAAAAGCAGCAAGCATGAGAAAAGAAGAGGTTTTGTTATATTCCGCGCTCCCCCC